>NW_003852455.1:6642605-6693587 GCF_000181295.1 Otolemur garnettii | reverse complement strand
GTTTGGATCTCAGAGTCACTTCCGCGGAGCTGGTGGGTCTGTCAGGGTGCTCATTCCACCTCTACTCTGAGGATTGGGGAGTTATACTATTTCACTTAACATTTTGCAAAAACACTAAGAATGGAAAAGGGAATTTCTTAGGCCCAAACCAGATCCTAGGGTCTGGGTTTTGTGAAACTAGTGTTGACAGTTGTTAATGAATATTTCCAGCATCTGGATTATATCAGCTTTCACTGAATCATAGAAGTTTTCATCTTTCCCACTTTTACAAAAACATCGTCTAATACTATCATTTCTATGCATCTGCTTTTCATTGCCTAGCAGGACAAAGAAATGTAAATTGCTTTGGGGAGAGTAAATTCGTATGAATGACTGATGTTAGCAGCAGACTTCTGCATTTAATATGTTATTCTTAAAATAACTTATTGCTACATTTGTTACATTTGCAAAGCTCTTATGAATTAGCAAAATGCTTTCACACTTTTTTTTTTCATTCACTTTTTATGACATACGTGTGATGTCAGTGCTAATATTCTCATTTTCTAGATGAGCCAACAAAAGCTCAGTGGTCAAGTGTTCAGGGTCACATGGCTCTGGAGTAGTTGATCCAGGTTATCTGACTCCAAGTTCAATGTAATTTTTATTGAATGTAAAAATTATGTCTGTATATAAAAGTGGCCTATGTGTCTTCATTTATTTCCATCATTCTGTGTAAAATACGCATGAAACATGTTTGTCGCTGCCCATAAAGAAATCGCAGTGCTATTTGGCAATGAAAACACAAACACACACACACACTTGTGCGGAACCTGAACAGGGAAAGAGGGAGATTGAGATCATCCGGAGTAGCAGTGGCCAGGGATGGATCGCACAGTCTGTAAGAACATTTTTAGAGAGGAGAACACTGAGCACCCATTTTGGATGATTGTAATAACCAGGTTATCCTCCACCCCCAGACTCGTCTCATCCGTAAACATTCCAAAAGGAAGAGGACACTGCATTCTTGGCTGGAAATGAAACACGCAAATGACTCCTCTCCAGATTCAGGGTTGGAGTAGGTTTTCATCTGATGAGAATGAGCCATGTCTGTATTTATGGACTTCCCGCTGATGGAGCACCCCACTACCCGAATCTGGGGTATTTGCCACCTCTGTCATTCATTCTTCTATGGCAGCCTTTCTCACAACCAGGGGTCAACAAACCAAGCCATAACTTTTTTGAGCCATTGCTGTGGGCAAGGAGACAAAGGCAAGGGCGCTGGGTTGGGATTTAGAACTGGGTTTCGTCTTAGTGTTGTGGCAACTGTGAGTACAACCTTCAGCAGCTCCCTGCATGTGCCTGCGTTCCAGTTTCACCATCTGTAAATATGGTCCTGACACCTGCCCAGCCGACCTTTTTCTAAAGAATAAAGGAGGTGCTATATATAAAAGTGCCCTGAAAATAGTAAAATACCGTGTATGAAACATTACACAGATACGCAAATGTACACAAGACACAAATATTATATTATCATCTCCAGGGGCTCCTTTTAAGAAAATATCCTTTAATTTTCTCTCAAAAGGTAGCATACTGTGCCTTAAAAAAAAAAAAATATATATATATATATATACACACACACACATATATTATTTGTCTCATCACAGTTATCAAATACGTGATGTACACAGAGATAATTGTGAAACTAGCATATGCAAAACTTAGTGAAAAAGTCATTTTCTTCTAAGCCTCCTCTTTCGTTGGTTGTCATTTTAAGTAGGGTTCGATTAAAAGTTAGCTGGGCAAAAGGAGAAACCTTTGCTTCGTCAGGTGAGCATCTGATTTTTAGCAGGTATGTGGGTTAATATGTCAGGTTGGGAGAGGAGTCAGGGAAGAAGGGGAGATATTAAAACATAAAGGTCAAATAACGTCATCTGAATACTTGTTCAAATACGCTAATGACAGCTGATCACTGTGTGGCACTTTACTCTCTACCACTGTGCTATTTAAAATATGCTCTATGGACCAGCAGCTGGACTGTCACTTGGGAACCCCTTAGGAATGCAGATTCCCAGGCCCCCCTCCAGACCCACCTAATCAAAATCTGTATTTTAACAAGATCTGCAGGTGTTTGTACTATTGGAGTCTGAGAGTCGTTGGCCTAGGAGGCACTTTCAGATACATTATGCCATTTGATTGCTAAGACTATTTTGTTAAAAGCAGCATTACTAATGCCTTGCCCCGGGCTGGGCCAGGTGTAGTAGCTGAGATTAGTAAGTGCCCTGGTTCTGAAGCCCAAGCTTCCCCGGCTGCAGACATCTCGGTCCCGGCCATCTCTTTCAGAGCTCCCAGGCTCTGTTATGCATGGGAGCTTCCTTAAAACGAGATCTGACTCTCAGCAGTTCTTTCTGGCTCGAAGATCTCTATTTACCTACGAAGGCCTACTCACAGAGCCAGGCCTGGAAATGTGGGAAGCGGCGCAGAAGCCGAGGAAGAGCGGCTTCCTTCTGCGGCGTGTTCAGACCCTTTGGATCTGGGCCAGGAGATGACAGAGGACGTTCCCACTTCACATTCTTCTTCTTTTACTTGGGTAATTGAGGTCCTTACATGACATCAGACTTTCTGAGAACTTTCTGTGAATTCATTCTTGGCCGATCCCATCATCAGAATGCTGCTATTATAGTGTACCACCCCTGGGATTGCTCAAGCCCAGCAGCTGACTCCCTCGGGAGTCTCTGGGCGGCTCAGACAGCCCCAGTCCACTCTCTGCTGCGCTGTCAGGGGAAGCCGGGTCCACTTGCTTACTAGGGCCTGCTTGAACTTCGCCGCAGGACGCCCTCCACTTTCCCCTTTCTTAGCAGATTCCCGGCCTGCACACGGAAAACATGTCTGGGATAGCTGTAAACAGGCAGTGCTTTGAAAAGTTATCTTGTCGGAGGTTGATTACAGCTGAGAACTGTGAGATGAGCCATGCCTCATTTAACGTGAAATATACATACAGCACACGAGGGGACAAGAAATAAAAAGAATAGAAAACAAATATATATATATGACAAATCTAAGAAAAAAACAAAGGTAGTGGGATTGTGCTCTGCAGTTCTGCTACGTCACACAGGCCAACTTGGTACTATCCAGAGATGAAGCTTTTTGCATGGTCCCTTGAAATGCTCAGGAGTGAGCTCAAATGGGTTTCCAGGTGGAGAGTCCTGGTCCTACAGGATCGCTCCTCCTCCTGTGTATTCCTAGGAAGCAGCTCAGATAACACAAACAAGTCCCAGAGCTTTAAGATAAGACTCCTGCAGAAATCCTGAATAAGGAGCTCGGCTCTCAAAATGAGAACCAAACGCCCAGATAGTTGTTTCTGCTTAGTTCCATCAGTGAGCAACGTCATTTTCCCCCAAAGTCTTTCTCCTATTGCTTTTGTTTCTTCTTTTTCTCCCCCCCCCCCAGTATATATCCTAATTATTAACACACTATCAGGTGTCCGAGGGCCACATGCGGCCTGCCTGGGACATTTATCTGGCCCACGGGGTGTTTTTGCCACCGCTGCCTGTCCTGGTTAGCAGCCGACTCGTCCTGGGGCCCGCAGTCCGGCCCTCCAACGGTCTGAGGGACAGAGAATAATACATAGCTTCCTGTGTATTATTATATCTGTAAAATATTTTTCAATTCAGCAAGTCCACTCTCAGGCACATTCAGAGTATGTAATGTATTATTAAAATGCCAATAAATCCATAAAGCTATATTTTATGGAAAGCCTAGTCCATTTTAAGCATTTTACATATATTATTTTGTATAATCCAACTTTAGAAAGTTGGAGGAGCCCTGTCTCCATTGCTGGAGCGACGCCACCTTACAAAATGCATTTAACTCTTGCCATGTTATTCTGCCTGTCTACAGATGCCCACAGATCGTGGCTTACTGTGTTCTCTCAGCCTGAGATGTTCTTCCCCAAGTCTACCTTTCTGAATCCCAGGCTTCTTGTAGTGCAGTTCTTTTCTGAAGCCTCTCCTAATTACTCAAATCAAGCATCACTATAGTTCATAGTTTATGTCTGTGCTAGAACACTTAGGCGTTCTGCTTATGTTAGTTATAATTGTCAGCCCCTCCCATCAGTCTGCTTTACTAGATTACGTTTTACTTGTTTGTATGATTTTATAAGCACGTATAATACCAATTTCTTATATATTCTGAAACTCTTAGGTGCAGTAATAAATCATTGAGTGGAAATGTCTCTCTCAAAGTTAAGAGAAAAATGTCAGGCCTTGCTGCTCTAGTGTGGAGTAAACAAACCAAGTTACAACCCTGAAAGCCTGTGGTCCTTTGAGGTTGCCTCAGCACCCCACAGGCTGTACCCAAACCCGTAAAACTTGTTCTCCTGCCTCCATGAAAAGAGCTCTTCATTTGAAAAACAGGTTCCACCCTTTCTGATTTCATAAACCTAATGTTTCACTCTAATATAACATAGAGCAGTGTAGTAGACTATGTGAGAAATTTTTTTATCTTGAAGAAATTAGTATTGTTGCACATGTATTTAAAAAACACACACACAACCAAAAACATAAAAAATAGGTACTTTGATGAATTGTAAGTGTTTGGATTCTCAAGCCAGATCAAGGTCAAATCTCCACTTTGGAGGTGATTTGAGGCCAGTTACCCAACTTCTCTGTGCTTCAGAGTCCTCATCTCTAAAATAAGGACGAACAGTATGACCTCCACGAAGAATTGTGAGAATGAAGTGAGTTAATGTATGTCAAAGACTCAGAGCAGTGCTTGGTACCAGGCTAGAGCTCTGTATGTATAGCTTCCTGTGTAGTATTATATCTGTAAAATATTTTTCATTTCAGCAAGTCCACTCTCAGGCACATTCAGAATATGTAATGTATTATTAAAATGGGAATAAATCCATAAAGCTATATTTATGGAAAGCCTACTCCATTTTAAGCATTTTACATATATTATTTTGTATAATCCAAATTTATTTCATAAATGTAAATAATATATTCATATTTTATTCAATATATATTGTATGTGTATTTTATTTCATATATCCCCTTTGAGATAAGTACCATATTTTTCATGACATAAAATGTTATCAGTTGTAAGATGCATCTCAATTTCAGAGATGTGAAATTGTGAATGCACATATATCTTAGGATCAATAACATATAGAAACATTACTTCTCTTTTAGCTTCCTGTATTTTTTTTTTTTTTTTTTTGCAGTTTTTGGTCAGGGCTGGGTTTGAACCCGCCACCTCCAGCATGTGGGGCCAGTGCCCTACTCCTTTGAGCCACAGGCACCACCTGCTTCTGGTATTTTTTAATGAGTAGGAGGTAAAGGCTGAAATAGTTTAGGAAACTTGTTCTAGATAATATAACTTCTTGTTTCCAGAATTGGGATTTAACTTGAAAATACTGGATAATTCTTATTAAATTAGAGCTATAATAAAATAATAAAAGTAATAAAGAAAGTGAATTCTTCCCAACACAGAAATAATACCTACTTAAGGTGATGGATACCCGTGTAACTTGAACTGATCATTACATAGGTAACAAAATGTCACATCTACACCATAAATTTTCAAAATATTATGTATCAATTTACAATTTTTTAAAAATTCAAGAACAGCAATTCCTCTGGTTTGATCCTTACACATTGTATTCATGTATCAAAATATCACATGTATATTCAACTCTTATATATCAGTGAAACAAAGTTCAAGGACAGGAAAAAAAAAACAGTAAAGGCAGAAAAACTAATGCTGATGAATGACTTGATAATGCCAACATTAAATATCCTCATGTAAACCACAAAGAAAAAATATTTAAAAATAATTAATATACTAAACACTAGGTATATGTAATTTAACATACGACCCACAGGCATTCTTTGTGACATCAATAGTTTTAAAATCTCCATTTGAAAATAAATTCAAATTCACCAAAAGTGGCAATAATAATAATTGTGCAAGGAACACCTGTTAGTCTTCATTCAGATTTACTCATTAACGCTTGACTTCATTTTCTTTGCTTTCTTGGTTTCTGTTCTCTCTCGTGTGGTGAGTATGTAAAGGTGTTTCCTTAATGATTTGTTAGTTAGTGGCATGTATCCTGGTCCTTTGCTTCTAATACTGCAGTATGTATTTCCCAAGTACAGGAATGTTCTCTTGATAAACACAGTTCTGGTTACTAACTTCATGAATTGTTGTTGGGCTGTTGTTTTCCCAATATTTTTAGCCAATATGCAATTTCCTTTATAGCATTTTCCCCTACAGTACACAATCAGTCTGGGGTCTATCATTGCGTTTATGTCATGCACCAGGACAGAAAATTCAGGTTAACCTGGCATGACCCAATTTGAGCACTGAAACTCCAAAGTCCCAGGAAACCCCCTAGTTCCAAGCAAACAGCTGGTCATGTTAGGTTATGTCTCTCTAGCTTTCTTTAATCTAGAACTTTTCCTACAGCTTTTCATGGCAATTGGCATATTTGAAGTTACTATCTGCCCCATCTTTTTTATTTGGCTCGTAAGAGTGTTCCTCATTTTGTGTTTGTCTTATGTTTTCTTGTGATTAGATTCAGGCTGTGTATTTGCAGAATATTACACATGTAATGCTATATTTTTCTCAAATACATTATGCATAGGGGCACATTATATCCAAATTTCTATCATAGGTCATGCGAATTTTGGTCTTCTGGTAATGATGTTGTCAGTTTCTCCACTATATAATTACTGTTTATGTTTTCTCCCTTGTAACTAATCAGCAGTCTATGGGAAAACCTTTTAAGATCATGTAAATATCCTGGTTCTCATCAAATTTCCCTTAGATTTAGCATTCCTCGAGGATTCTTGCCTCATCTAAGTTTTACCATGATGGTCACAAAAATCTTGTTTCATATCTTATGCTCATTATACAGAATTTGGAAAATATGGAAGCATAAATTGAATAATGGAGAAATGTAAATAAATATAGTTGCAACCGTTCTGATGTATTCTATTTCTTTCCTCTCGGGAATGTGTACATAACAGAATCATTCATTTGTGACGTGATTGCGTAACTCCAGCACTCCCCACTGCGTTTACCAGATAGCCTTTCTCATTCTGCTACAGGCGAGAGACTGACTCCTTGTTCATTCATTTGTTCATTTTTAGCATGGACTTTACAATAGCAACTTTTCATTGGTTTATAATGTATCATTGAACTTAATTATTTTGTGCTCAAAATTGTTCCGTGTTTGGCCAATGAGAGCCCCATCAAACTGTCTCCCGTGTCCTTACACTATGTCAAATCTTTGTTTCCTCCTTTCTTCTTCTCTGTCTTCCCTCTCTTCCTTCCTTTTCCTCTTTTATCTGTCTTTCTAGAACTTTCTTATAAGACTTATAGCATAACAAGGTATTCAAAACCCACTTCTCACACTGATTCTGCCCAGCCCCTGAAATCAACCACGTTTCTTAGGAGCTCTGATTTGATCCCTTGGGAGATTATAGTGTGATCAGGACCTGCACTCCAGGTACCCTCGTTGTGAGTGAAGTAGAACCCACGATGGCCAGTGCTCTGTCCAGCTGGGATGAGTGTAGGGTAAATACAGAAGGAATGCCCTCTACAGTCAGTGGCAGGATTCATCACTTGATATAAGTCTTTTGAGGGGACAGAGAATTTTCAAAAGAGTGAAAATGAGGCCATTTTGTGAGCTATAACTTAGAAAAATTGATGTGATCAGCCATCTGTGTAATTGTGTGTAGTAAAGTTTCAAGAACACCCCAAACTCTAATTTTGGTGATTTATGGGCTATTGTAGAAAGGAGGTGTGGGAATGCAATTGTGATTTTAGTAAGTAGGAACTGATTATTTGTTACCAGGTTTGGAGAAAGTCTGAATACAAGAAGGAGCCAGGGTTCTCTGGGTCAGCAGTCACCAACTTTTTTGATTGTAAAAACATCTGAATGTGGTTTTGTGGTACTATACTAAGCATCATCAGAAGAGAAGAGGTCACAATCATCACCACTGAATGGCATTTTGTCAAGTACCAGATCAAAAATCAAATGCCTTTAATATGCATGTTTCTCCCAATCACTTAAAAAATATACGTAACATTTTCATTTTCTGGCTGTTTAGTATTTAAATTTATTCTGTTAAATAAGATTTATAAAAAACCATTTATTTTAAATAAGCTTCTGTAGTAGGCCCAACGGACTGAACTACAATGGAGTCACTTGTGCTTATCCTCACATAGCCAAACAGAAACTCACTTACATAGATCTGACCTTCGGAGAACTCGGGAGAGAGACACATACTAGCCAAATCCTCAAACAGTCCACTTTCAGCTGACAAGATAAAACAGACGTCTCTGTTTATCTTTTATCAAAAAAAGGAGCTCTGAAATAACAAACCTACATTTGTTTTCTCTTTCTGCTTTCCTTAACTCTTGTCTTACTGTGCAATCAACCTGTGCTTAGCTCATGCAGACACTTACTGGATTTTATGGACTAAAGTGTTGCCCGCTTCCAAAGTTGCAAATACAATCAATTAAGATTTTTTAAATTTGTTGTAATTTTATTTTTTGATGCTTTTTAAAAATGGTGGCTTCAAGCTATCCCTACTAATATCTCAAAACACATGGCCCACTTTGGGCAATGCCTTCTCCAAAGAAGAATGAAAGTAAGTTCCCATATCAAGTACTCTTACTGCTTTTTTGGCATGTCAGTTAGAAGTAGATTGTGTAGGAATGAAAAAAACACAATTTTCTCTCTACTCCTCTAGTTTTTAGCTGAATGGACCCTTGTAACTAAGGAGAGATTAACAAGAGACAACCTCCAATCCAGGAATGGATTAACAAACTGTGAGATATATATATATCATGGAATACTATTCAGCCATTGAAAGAGATGGAGCATTTACCTCTATTGTGTTAACCAGGATTGAGATGGAATGCATTCTTCTTAGTAAAGCATCACAAGAATATAGAAGCAAGAATCCAGTGTACTCATTTTTAATATAAAGCAGCAGATGGCCTAATATAAGGTGGGGGGTAGGAGAAGGCAGGAGCAGGGAGAGGGGAGGGGGCAGGGTTTGAGGGGTCCTGGTGTATATGGCCCACTTCTTGAGGGCAGGACACAATTATAAGAGGGAATTTACCTAATCAATGTAATCAGTGTAACCTAATTCTTTGCACTCTCAATGAATCCCAAACAATAAAAAAGAATTCATATGTTTATCTCATGTATACAAAGGAGATAACCAGGGAAGTGAGAAAAATCTCAAAGCCGTGGCTTTGAGTCCACCTTTAAATAGCTTCTCAGCTGAAACAAGGAAAGGACGGTGTGGGAGGTCAGTTATAGGGAGGCATCTGGAAAGTTCAGGTGGCTAGAAGAGGGTTTCAATGTAGAGTTAAGTTGGCGCCTTCTCCATGGATAACAGTCTGTAGTGATCGGTCACCCTTCTCTTCCTGCTACAGAGGGAGATAGCCCTGCCAATGGAGATTTCTTCATGGATGTAACTTCTCTCACATCTACATTTGTTTTCAGAGCTTTTTCTGTGGCTGCAAATCTCTTCTAACAATCCCCATGCCAAAAAGACACATTTTGGAGTGGGATATTGTCGTGACCTAGCATCATACTTTGAGGTGGCATATTTTGGGTTTCCCACAATTATAACTGTCTTCATCTCATTAGGTGGTTGAAGAAGAGCACTTACTGTAGTCAGAAGCATGGACACTTCTGTCGTCAATGGTGTTTCTTTAAATCAAGTTTAAGATGCCATTTATTGTGGAGCATGTCAAATGAATTTACACACACCAAAAAAGGGATAATGTTGCTAATTAAATATAAATTTAATTACATTTAAGACTGACTGTAAGAGTAATGTTGATTTCAGAGCTATTAAAATGTGAAAAAAAATGTGTTTTACAGTTGGTCAATTCTGGTGTCCCTGAAAGTCCCTGTGACTCATCAGTTCTCAAAGTGTGGTCTAGGGAAAGCCTCATCAGGACTGCCTCAGAACAGGGGTTCTCAACCTGAATACTGTTATGTGGGGGTTTTTTTTTTTTTGCAGTTTTTGGCTGGGGCTGGGTTTGAACCTGCCACCTCTGGCATATGGGGCCAGTGCCCTACTCCTTTGAGCCACAGCTGTCGCCCAGATACCGTTAGGTTTTGAACCAGGTAATTATTCATGGTATGAGGCTGCCTTAGCAGGATGGTCAGAGGAAATATAGGATAACTAGTTAAATTTGAATTTCAGATGCACAACAGATAATTTTTTAGTATAAATACGTCCTGTACAATATTTGAGACATATTTATATGAAAAAGTCGCTTGCTATTTATCTAAAATTTCAATGTAGCTGTATTTTTATTTGCTAAATCAAGTAACATCATCTCTAAATATTCTAGTATATTTAACAGCATCCCTTGACCTCTATCGCCAATACTAGTACCAAACCCAGGCCCCAGTTGTGATGACTAGAAATGTTTCCACATACTGCCAAATGTTTGCTGGGAGGCAAAATCTCCCTTGGCTGAAAACCACTGTCTTGGAAATGCGAACTGCAAGGCTCTACCCCAAATCTGCTGTATCAGAAACTCAGTAGGGGAGGATTTAGCAATTTGTTTTAATAAACCCTACAAGCTGTTCTGAAGTAACAACACTGGCTTTACCTCTTTTTTAGGGAAGTATATCCTAGAGAATATAAATTGGTATTCCTTAGTGGACAGACCCATCTATATCAGAATCACTTCTGTTGTATGTTGCATATTACAGTAATGTCAAGGTGTCCACTCTGGAACATTTAAAGCAAAATTCCTAAGTGGGTAGAAAGAGTGAAAGTGAAATGAAAAGCAGGGATCCAGGCTTTCTTTCTCTCTTTCTTTTTTTTTTTTTAGCAAACATATCTCAGTTATGCTATGTAAACAGGTGTTTGAACACCACTGACTGGTATAGGATCTTCAGACTTTATTTGTATCAGTAATATCCCAAATTTCATTTCATGTTTCCAAAACAAATTCTTGATGACAAATTGGTTTCTGGTTTGAACCTACCTACAGCAATTTTTTTTATTAACATATTTGAATCACCTGGGTGCTTTTAAGAACTACCAATACCCAGTCCCCACCTAAGAACAATTAAGTAGCAATCTCTGTGGGTGGTAGTTTTTGAGTCCCAGATGATCCTAATATTCAAGTAGGTTTGGAAACCACCGGTCTATTGGAGAAAATGCACTAGTCTTATCAATGATAGTATTCCAGTTGGTTTAATGCTTACATTTATCATGGTAAACTGTTTTAATATTCCAGTTTGAATTTCATAGTCTTCTTGTATCTTTTTCTATCTCTTAAATCCGTTCATGATCAAGCTATAGTTCTGAGAACCACAGCTAACTATGAGGTCCTGGAGTGCAATGGTGTCATTGGGGACATTCCCCTCCTCTGCATCCCACCTGTGGGACTTTCCTCGACTCATCCTAGTATCTCTTGTAACCCATTCAAAATGCAACTGATTTTCAGGGTTTGTTCAGTTAATTATAATAAATGCCTGTAAATCTCTGTCTTCAGAAATAAAAGTACTTAATATTCACATAAAAAAGCTGCATATGTTTAATGTTAATTCATAGGAGATCTGGAGGACACAGGAAACTATTATTATCTTCCCTATGTCCCATGAATTGAAATTAAACTATTCTTAAATAGTTAGATTAAATATTGAATATTAAATGTTTCAGTATTGAAATTAAACTATTATTATCTTCGATATGTCCCATGAATTGAAATTAAACATAAAGTCTAACTGATGAGCACACATGTGCATAGAGGGAAGTTAAATTTAACGGAAATCAAATGGGGAAGGGAGGGGAGGGGAATGAGGGGTGAGTGAAAACCTATCTAATGGGTACAATGAACACTATCCGGTTGACAGGCACACTTAAAACCATGACTTGAGCATTATAAAAATGATCCATGTACCCCCAAATATTTGTACCCCCATAATACTTTGAAGTAAAAAAATTATAAAAATGCAAGATCTATTATAATATATGCAAAATACCCCTAAGCAATGATAGATTGATTGATTTTTGAGATAGCGTCACACTGAGTTGCCCTGGGTAGAGTGTCCTGGTGTCATAGCTCACAGCAACCTCAAACTCAGGCTCCAGTGATCGTTTTGTCTCAGCCTCCCAAGTAGCTAGAACTATAGGCACCTACCATGACACCCAGCTAGTTTTTCAATTTTTTAGTAGAGACAGAGTCTCTCTCTTGCTCAGGTTGGTCTCAAACTCCTGAACTCAGGCAATCCACCTGCCTTTGCCTCCCACATTTCTAGAAATACAGGTGTGAGCAGCTGCGCCCAGGCTATAAGCAATGATTTAGACTAATTTAGGTGGTAGACATTTTATAGAGTAACTTTCTGGTCTCTTCAATCAGTTTTAGTCATGAAAACAAAATGATAAATGAAATTAAATAATATGCTATGACATTAAAAGGGAGAATGTTTTAAATTAAAAGAGATTTAAGAGCTATAACAATCAACCATTTAAAAAAATGATGATCTAGTATCTTTTGTAAATACTTAAATGGAACTGGAGACCATTTGTTTAACTGAAGTATTGCAAGAATGGAAACAAAAAACCCACATGCACTCAAAATCAAATTGGAACCAATTAATCATCAACACTTATGAACACATATGAATGTAAAAACTCACCGAAAATATAGTAGGTGGGAAGGGAGGAGGGATGGGTAAATTCACACCTGACAGTGCAATGCACACCTTCTGGGTGAAGGGCACCCTTGCAACTTTGACTCAATCTGTACAAAGAAAACTATGTAAGCAAAACTTTTAAACCTCCCATAACATTCTGAAATAAATTAAAAAAAAAAAAGAGTTGTAACAATCAGAGATATGGGTTGAACTTGGCTTTGATTAGATCTCAGTTGGACAAACCAGCTATAAATGGAATTACTGTGGCTGTGATAGGAAAAATTTGTGTATGATTTGGGTATTAGATGATGTGAAGAAATTATTTTTAATTTTTAAAGATGGAATTATGGTATTATGGTTACATAGGGGAAAATCCTTACTTTTAATAAATGCAAAAAAGACAAAAGCTCATGGTATCCATGATTTACTTTGAATGTATTTAGTCAAAAAATGGATGAAAATATTACATATAGCAAAATATTAATAATTATTCAATCCAGATTATAAATATGAGTATTCATTACACTCTTTTCTCTTTTTTATCATTTACTTAAAAAATTTTATAGAAAAATGGATAGTAAGAAGAAAAACAAAATAATACACATATATGTATATATATACACACATATATAAATGTATATGTATGCATATATATCTAACTTTATATGTATAGATATAAAAATATCTAATTTCACATACATATAGATATACATATAAAGTTAGATTAGAGAGTGGAGAAGCCTCTGGAATGGGAATAAACCATGTGAGTGTGGTCCTGACTCTGAGTAGCCCCTTCTCTGGGATCCAGTAGCCCCCTGTGCTGAATAAGGGCCATGCAGCCTGTGGGCCACATACTGATTTTGTGAGGACTTTTTTTGCTTATCTGGGGTATCAGATATCATGAAAGGTGTGCATGGACTTATTTATTTATTTATTTATTTTGCTAATCAGCTTTCATTAGTGTTTGTGTATTTACTGTGGCCCCAGACAACTCCTATTCTTCCAAAGTATGGTAGAACAATAAAAAGGTTGGATGCCTGTGTGCAAGTGTGTTCCTGCTGTAATTTTGTGATGATCATCCTCACACACAACTAATTTTATTAGAACCTGTAAGTTCTAAAAGCAAAATATTGTCCCCAAATAGGATTTAGAGACATCTCTGAGTGGTAGCAATGGGGCATGGAGAAGTTTTTATGCAAATATTTTTTACTGCTAATATTTCAATAGCAAATAATTTACTATTTCTTTTTAGAGTTTGGGGAAGACCGGAGTCTTGTCATCAAAAGTAGGAAAACTTGAGAACAAATTTCTTATGTGAAATTTTTCAGACCAGAAAATATAGTAGAGTTGTGAGTAAAGTGTGAAAAAATGTAACACTATATAAAGAAGAATAAAATTCTAATAGGACCATTGTCTTTTTTAAAAATTAAATCATAGCTGTGTACATTAATGCAGTCATGGGGTACAATGTGCTGGTTTTATATACAATTTGAAATATTTTCATCAAACTGGTTAACATAGCTTTCATGGCATTTTCTTAGTTATTGTGTTAAGACATTTATATTCTACATTTAGGAAGTTTCACATGTACCCTTGTAAGATGCACCATAGGTGTGGTCCCACCAATCACCCTCCCTCCACCCATCCTCACCTCTCCCCTCCCTCTCCCTGTTCCCCATATTCTTGGGCTATAATTGGGTTATAGCTGTCATATGAAAGCTATAAATTAGTTTCATAGTAGGGCTGAGTACATTGGATACTTTTTCTTCCATTCTTGAGATACCTTGCTAAGAAGAATATGTTCCAGCTCCATCCATGTAAACATGAAGGAGGTAAAGTCTCCATCTTTCTTTAAGGCTGCATAATATTCCATGGTGTACATATACCACAATTTATTGATCCATTTGTGGGTTGATCGGCACTTGGGCTTCTTCCATAACTTAGCAATTATGAATTGGGCTGCAATAAACATTCTGGTACAAATATCTTTGTTATAGTGCGATTTTTGGTCTTCTGGATATATACCTAATAAAGGAATTGTAGGATCAAATGGCAGGTCTACTTTTAGTTCTCTAAGTGATCTCCAAACATCTTTCCAAAAGGAATGTATTAGTCTGCATTCCCACCATCAGTGTAGAAGTGTTCCCCTTTCTCCACATCCACACCAACATCTCTGGTTTTGGGATTTTGTGATATGGGCTAATCTTACTGGAGTTAGATTATACACCAGGATCATTGTCTTTTATCACAAGAATGGGCTGTTCTAAAATTCTCAAGGTATAGCTTCTTCTGGAAGGGAGAAGGCCAGCTCTCAAAGGTTTCAATGCCATTTATTTGAGCAAATTTTCACTAAAGCACCTCCTCTGTGTCAGCCCTGTGGGTGGGTTGGGGGACGTGGACAGGAAAAACAGGCACTTACTGGCATCCACTGTGTGTCAGGCACTCTTGTTGGCATGGGGGCATTTTGCATTCAGTGTTTTAGGTGGCAATCAGGAGTGAATCTGTCCACTCAGTTGCTTACTTTGTGATGCGGGGAGACAGTATAAACATGTAAATAAGTAAATAAGAAACAGGTTAGCAACTGAGAAGTGCTACTTAATAATGCAGATGTGAAAGAGATTGGGGGAGGCTATTTTAAGAGGTGGTCAGTGATTTGTTCCTTAAGAAGGAAATCATTTAATTGAGACCCAAATAAGAGAGAATCAGGAATAACACTGAACCATCTAAAGCAACTGACTGGTTATTCTGTGTCTGTAAGCTCTCTTTTGTTAGCAGATTTAGGCTTTGCTGTGAGCCTATGAAGGAGGTGCTATTATGTATTATCTCCATATTACAGAGGAGAAAAAGAATGTGCAGAGACAGGAGACCCCACACCTTGTGCTGCAGAGCTGGGGTTTGAACTAGGAAGCTCGCTCCAGAGCCTGCACCCTCACACCACGTCATCAATTGACATCTGGAGCAGTATATTCAGTGGTAGAGTCAGAAAGAAGAAATACAAATTGCAAAAGTGTTAGCAGAGAAATGAACTTGGTGTGTTTGAGAGAAACAAAGGATGCCAATGTGGCCTTCCGAGGGGGGAAAGTAAAATCAGAAAAGGCAGGCTGGGGCCTGGTTGTTAATGTATAGGTGGGTCTTACTGTCTAAGAGGTTTTTAAGCAAAGGAGAAATATCTGGTTTCCATTTTTAAATGATCACTCTGACTGCTGTGCAAAAGATGGATTCTAAGAGGGCAAAAGTGAGCAGAGAGATCCATTAGGATGTTGCTGTCACAAAACAAGCAAGAGCTTACAGTGGCTTGAGTTAAGGTCATAGTGGTGATATGGCAAGGCATGTTGGATCAGGATTTAATTTTAAAGAGAAAAACAATAAGACCTTCTGAAATGTTGGATGTAAGGGTAGGAGAGGAACAGAGGATAACTCATAGGCTATTGGCCTGAGCAACAGGGTGGAATTGGCATTTACTAAGATAAAGCCTCGGGAAGAAGCACCTTTGTGGGAGGAGGGGCAAAGGGAGGAATATGTATTTCTATGTTGGCTATGTTAAGTGTGAGATGGTGATTAGATATGACAATCTAGGATTTGAATTAAAAAAAATGTTGACTTGGTCTAGTATAGACAAAGAGAAGATGAAACATTTTAACAAGCATAATTTATTCTGAAATAAATCAAGTTTGGGCAGTAAGAAAAGGCATATGTGTCCCTAAATTCATTATTCTAGACCAAAAATTATAATCAGGTAACACATGGGTATGTTTTGTTTAGACTTCAAAGTGCTGTAAAAATTAAGATATTTCACATTTAAATATTTCTGGCTTCTCTTTACTAGGAAGGCTAGATCAAAAGGAGTCAATATTTCTGTTCTACTTTGGGAGCGCTCTACTTTTCCACAGACCTCACTATTCTCTATAGCCCCTGCCTGGCCTTTATGGCATTTAAGTTCACAGTGCTTGGACAATTCTAGTCTTACCTCTGCTCCTTACGATTATTCAATATTTTTCTGTCAATTAACATTTCCAAGTCTCAGGTCCTCAACTATAAAACGTAGGCTGTGTCTAGCTCACAGAGTTCTTTTGAAATAATGGGTGTACAAGCATCTTGTCGTGGGAATGTGCTCTGAAAGTGTAAAGTGTTATTTCCTTTGAAAAAGTGTAAGTTCAGATAATTGATTTATAACTGCAAAATGAGAGCAGGAAAACACCTAAATCTGATTATTTACATATTTGGAAAAATGTCAAATTACTCTGAAAATACAGTCTTATTTAAAATAAAGGAGAAATGAACAGGGTTTGGTGACAAGAGAAAATGAAGACAAAATGAAGACAAGAGATTCTTTGAGGGAAGATATGCCCACAAAAAAATCGAGAATTTAAAAACATTTGAGTGGGGTGAAGATTAAAGGGAAGAATAGAAGAAAGAAAGACACAGAAAGTGGAGTCAAAACACACAGATTCTTGTCCCACCTTCACAGCTTCTGATCTGGATGAACTTAGGATTGGTGATGATAGAAGTAGAGCAAAGTGAGTTTAGTGCTTTACCTGCATTATTGCACTTAGCACAGCAATCCCATGATGTGGGCAGTACTATTCTTCCCATTTGAGAAATTAGGAAACCGAGTCACAGCCTAATTAAATAATCCAATCATAGTTTTGAAGCTGGCAGATCTGATGAGTCATTTCACTTCTCAGTTTCTTGGAATAAAATGTGAAACTATAATTTTTTAATAAAGATTTCTCAAAAGTGCTATAAATACATACAGAACCTATTATTAATTCCAAGTAGGAACCATGTTTTTATGTAATTTATGTAGAATGCCTGTCGTAACTGAGAGGCCATACCTACATGATTTGTCAAAGTCTGGAATTAACCAACCAAGTCAACCAGTTTGGCAAGCTGTGAAAATAGATGCACAGCTAGCAAGCTGTTTAGTAGTTTATTTCAACTTTGATAGCACTTGTATCCATTTGACATACATATGCCAACATTATTTCCCAGGTGTCTCTAGCTAATGCCACGTCTATACCCAGGATAAAGCCACACGACTAGGCCCTTTAAATGTCTTTATTGATGTTGAGACCTCAAAATATGTTAGTAAAAATTAGATCCCGTCTCTTCCACCTCTCTAGCATTCATTTAATGCCGATATATTCACCATTTTGACAGTCAGTAAGCAGAACCCAGAGTTGGGAGATAATCTGAATTCTAACACTTGCTCTGCCACTAACCCTTTGAGTAAACTTTGGCAAGTCAATATCCCTCTCTGTCTCTGTAAATTGAAAAGGTTAGGCCAAGTGACTGCCAAGTCCTCCTCCTACTCTGATATTCTGGCATTTATAAAATGTAGGTACAAAGTGAAATAATGGCCTTTCATTGTTATTAGCAAAGTATTAGTTGAATCCCCATTAAAAGTACATGAGTCCCTGCGAGCTTCCTACAGGACTACCAGGCCAAAAAGTGAAACAGAGGTTATTCATTCTTATTCTGAAGTTGACACGGTTTATGCCTGAATGCAAGCCTTCTATGCTTCCAGGCTCCTGAGGGCTCCGGTGGAAGTGCTCAGCTGAATGCTAACCAAGGACTCCGGCTGTGCAGGGCGAGCCCTGTCTGATTACATCAGCAGGGTGGGCTGGAATGCTTGATTCAGTTCAGAGTAGTTATTCAGCAGTTCAGTGACACAGAGAAGGTCACGGACTTCAAAGAGAATGCTGAATGCAGAGATGAAGGCCTGTGCAGAATGGCCCAGTTAATGATCGCACTTCATAATTTCATGGTGTGCTGATTCTCCCAGACACGGTGCTCAGCCTGACTCTTGCTGGTTTGGCTGGGAAATCAGGAGCCTTCACCCCCAAATCTCTCCCTGATTCTTTGGCATGTGTGACTGAATATCTTCCCCGATGTAATTTCTTTTTATGCAAGAGAACAATTCTGATGGTGTCATAACACTTTGTTCCATGATTTTAAAAGAGCTTTTCACATCCATTATTCCATTTGTCATCTTGCTGACCTGTAAGGCACACAGGGCACACGTGATGAGTTAGACCTAAGAGGTGAGGAGGGGTCAGAGACTGGAGGACTTGTCCTGAATTACATGGCTGGTGACGCAGTCACTCCCAGCCAGTGTTGCTTCTTCTCTGCCGTGATCCTTCAACCCAACAGTGGAGAAGACATTAAGACTTTTCATCCCTTATGCACTCTGGAAGCAGGGATAGAATGTCTGCTGTGTATGACGTGGTTGATAACATTTAGTAATGATTTCTTGCTTCCTTTTGTATGCCTCAGGTAAGCAGTGCTATGGGAGTACCCACGTGGTTACCCTTTACGCATGGTGCATTTCAAATTGTGTTCTGCAGAACAACGGAGATTTCTCAGAGAAAAATCTCCTCTTGAGAACCACAGGTCCTGAGGTCAGGGAAGAGGGATGAGTACTAGGACTGTGGGCTCCATCCTTGCTCCAAGTAGGAGTTCTGGTCAGAAGGTTTAAAAGCTGAAGAGTCATCATATTCTTTTTAAAAGAGAACATATTGTCTTGTGGCCACAAGCTTTCATGGGTTAGCAGGAAAGGGCTCTGCTTAGACTGTGGCCTCAGGCAGGTCTGCCTTAAAGACTCTGCTCACTGGCTGTGAATGAGTTGAGTAACCTCTCTGAGCTTTGGTTTCCTCTTCTGTGAAAGGATAATCATACCTTCTGTTTCTGTTTGCCGGGGTTGCTGTAGCAAAGTATCACAAACTGAGTGGCTTAAACAACAGAATTTATTGTCTCACGGTTCTGGAGGCTGAAAGTCTGAAATCAAGATGTGGGCACGGTTGGTTCCTCCTCTGGGCTGTGAGGAAGGAATCTGTTCCAGGCCTCCCTCCTTGGCTTACGATGACTACCTCGTGTCTGTATCACTTCCATCCTCTTTCCTCAATGTGTGTCTTTCTCATTGTTCAAATGTCCCCTTTTATATGAGGACACTGGCTCCACCCTACTGCCATCTTACCTCATTTAACTAATCACATTTACAGGCACTCCATGTTCAAACAAGGTTGCTTTGTGAGCAACTAGGGGTTAGGACTTCAACATATGGATTTTGGAGGGATTCCACTCATAACATATTCTTCAAGAATTACATGAGATTTTGTTCTTAAAATGATTTACAGAATGCCTAATACATACGCTATTTAACAGACACAAATTTCCGTTCTGCACAATTCCTATTGGTAACTTTCAAACACACCTTTATGTTTTTCTTTGCTCTGATCATTTCTAGCTTTACCTTTTCCCACAGCAACCTTTCTGGAACTTTCTGGGACTGCTCACCTCTTCTGCATATTCCCTGGGGAATCTGTGAAACCTAGGATGAGGTTACATAGGCTCCAAGCTGTACCTATCATGGGGGAACATCCTAGGAATGAGAACCAGATCGATTTTTTGAGATTATTTTGATCCGTCCACCTCTCTTGTTAAGAAGCTGCGGGTGATCGTGTTGACCCCCAATACTGCTGCATCTGGGGGAGGCCCTGTCGGCTAGAAGAATAGATATGAATTCATTAACTTTCGCCGTAAGGAAAAGCTTCTCCTAAAATGTCCCAGAGAGGTAATGTCAGAACTTCCTGAGAAATGTTTATAAACACATCGGAGCATGAGGGAGTGGTTGGAGAAGCAGATGCCAGATTCCAAAGAAAGAACAGTTCTGATGGAACAAAAGTTCACTGGAGCAAACAAAGAAAAGAAAAATCCAAGTATATTTTTTTTATTCAAGTTTGTCTAAAACCAATGTGGCAAAAGAACCTCTAACAAGTCTTTGGTTGGTCAGGCCTCCCTTGAAATGTGGCCTCCTCCCACAGTTATCTGGCATATTCTCTGGGGACTATGAAATGTTATCTACCAAGAGAATTGCTTTAAAGTGGCACACTTTTTTTTTTTTTTTTGTGGCCAGGGCTGAGTTTGAACCCGCCACCTCCAGCATATGGGGCTGGCGCCCTACTCCTTTGAGCCACAAGTGCTGCCTAAAGTGGCACACTTTAAAAGTTGTCTGGATAGTGACACATAGCATTTCTTTCTAAAGAGTGGCAGAAACTATATAGGCTGAAATATGAAAGTTAGAGTCCAATAATTGGGCAGATCCCAGGCTTGCCTCTGTTTTGCTGAATATACCCGACACACATCAAATGGTCAGATAAAAGCATATCATTATGGGTGCTGGAATTGTGTTTTGCTTTTAATCCATACAAGGAGCCCCAGGACAAAGAGACAGAAATTGCTGCTGGAGTAGATGCATCTTCAAGATGAGATATTCATTGAGAAATGTAAGTGACCTGACCCTATGCTCAGGCTGCTGTTTGAGAAGACCAGTTCCCTGAAAATTAGGAGTTCCTGTTACCTTAGGATCTTGAGATCTGCTTGCCTAGATCTCTAAACATCTGTGGGTGGAGGCTTTGCAAAGGCTAAGAGAACACTTAGATGAGGGGACTGAGTAGGTGGAGTTGACGTGGGAGGCTAATCGCTTTATGCAGGTGTGAGAGAGAAAGAGAGAGAGTATTGTGTGTGTGTGTGCGTGTGTGTGCATGTGTGTGTGTGTGTGAGTGTGCTGACCTGGTCTTGGCTAGCTCAGCTGTTGTTTTGGAAGCAAAACAGCAGCTTTTAATTCCCCAGGGTACCATCAGCCAGTATTCCATCGCCACAGTGATGGTGGTCTTGGGTATCACAGCAGACCACCTAGGAAGAAAAGAAGTGAAAACAACACCCAGCCCCTCAAGCAGATTTTGCACTTATAATCTCAAAACATTGAGAAGCAGGAAATCTTTTACAGTTTATTATCTCGAAGTCCCTGGAACAGGCATTGGCATCTTGGAAGGAGCAAAGATAAATCAACACGAGGTGTAATAATATCAATAGTGTATGATAATAACAGTAGTGATTTATACTTTTCACCCTTCTTTGAAGAAGTTTTTCCCATGGAGGTTTCTAGAAGGGAAAAATGCTTTTGGTTTGGAGTGACTTAAATTACTGTTTTGACTCTGGCATCAGCTCTATCATTTTAGACAATTACGTTTACTTCTCTGAGTCATGTTTTCTCATCAGTAAAAATGAAGTGAATACTGCCTACACAGGACGGCCATCATGATTGGCTAAGCTGATGTATAAAGTTTTGTTAAACAGAAAAATTGGAAAGAAATTAAATTGTACTACCTCTATTTTTGTTTTGCAATAGTCATGAAGAATTTCACAGAGATAGAAGAGTAATAACCCACTTTGAATCTATTTTATTTTTTATTTTTATTCTTTGAGACAATCTTACTCTAATTGCCCCAGGGTAGAATGCTATGGCATCATCACAACTCAGAGCACTGTCAAACTCTTGGGCTCAAACAATCCTCATGCTTCAGCTTCCCAGGCAGCTGGGACTACAGGTGCCACCATAAACCCAAGCTAATTCTTCTATTTTTTAGTAGAGACTGGATCTCGCTCATGCTCAGGCTGGTCTTGAACTCCTGAGCTCAAGGAATCCACCTGCCTTGGTCTCCCAGAATGTTAGGGTTATAGGTGTGAACCACCTTGCCCAGCCTGATTCTGTTTTAGAAAACCAAGACTCTCTATAGATTGCTTTACCCAAATTATAATTGGATTTTCACAGGCAACGTTAACAAAGCAAACAGTTAGGTATTTTTCCACAGTAGAGGTAGAGGGAGATAAAAAGAGGTATGGTGGGCTGGTTGGAGAGGCAGGATCTACACAGGAATCAGACGGACAGGAGCAAAGTTAATGTGCAACCTCACACTGGTATTTCACATAAAAGGTTCCTCATAGCTGATATTGGGCTCATTTTGAAATCCTGAAGACACCATGGCCTCCCCACATATGCCTCTTTTTGCATATTTCAGAGCTTTTGAGAATTGATGGTTTCTACATCGCACCATCTTCCTCATAGATCAAAGTGACGAGTGTCATCCAGGAATTTCTTTCTTCAATAACACTCCTCAGTGGCTCTGTGAGATTTGCTTTCCTTTTACCTCACTTTTGAAGAAAGTATTATGGCAAGAATAGGCAAAAAGGATGGTAATAATTTATTTGCACAGACCCTGAAACAGAGAGAAGAGATGCTGTTTGGAAACATGTACAGCCTTTCTGTGAAACACAAAGTTTTGAGATTTTTTTTTTTTAGACAGAGACTCAAACTGTCCCCCTGGGTAGAGTGCTGTGGCATCACAGCTCACAGAAACCTTCAACTCCTGGGCTCAAGTGAGTCTCCTGCCTCAGCCTCCCAAGTAGCTGGGACCACAGGCGCCTGCCACAATGCCAGGCTATTTTCTGGTTGCAGCCGTCATTGTTGTTTGGCAGGCCGAGCTGGATTTGAACCCGCCACCTTGGGTCTATGTGGCTGGCGCCTTAGCCACTTGAGCCACAGGCGCCGAGCCAAGTTTTGAGATTTTAAACCTTCACTGGTCATCACTATCTCTAAACATAAAAGTGAAAGATAGCAAAACCTCTCCCCTTTCTAATTCTTCCCATAGCGTGGTCCACATCATCTTTTGCAGTGTGAAAATAGCCAAATGACGCCCCCTTGACAGCTATAAGTTCCCAGTTATGGGAACACTGGCTGCAGTTCCCATTTTGTGGTAGCACCAGTGGGGTGTGTGGAAGCCCAGAGCTTTTCGTGCTCTTCCCTCTCTACTGTTACAGTGTTTGAGAGGGAGGGTGGCCCAGTATAACCATTCTCACACCTTAGTATCAAATGAAAGCTTGTTCCACCTGAAGATGCCTGGGCCTACACTCAGAAGTTGATTCGTTAGTCTTGGGGAAAGATTTAAGAAACAGATGTATTGATGTATATACCAGGTAAATCTAAGGCAGGCGGATACTGCCCCTTAATACCAGCATGGGATCGAAGAGCTCTGGATTGAAATTAGAAAAGTCTAGTTTCAGTCTTAAGGTCTAAGATTCTGTTATTCTCCATTAAGTGAGTTCTGTTTAAACCAGACGTTCTCAACTTGTGGGTTGCGACCCCTTTGGGGATCGAATGACCTTTTCACAGGGGTCACCTAATATCAGATATTATGATCCATGACAGTAGCAAAATTATAGTTATGAAGTAGCAATGAATAGTTATGAAGTAGCAATGAAAACAATTTTATGGTTGGGGGTCACCACAACATGTATTAAAGGATCGTGTATTAAAGGGCATTAGGAAGGTTAAGAACCACTGGTTTAAACCTTAAAATCAGTGAGTTGGTCTGCCTGTTCAAGCCTTTTGTTCAAATAACTTAAAAAGAGCCTTAGACAACTGTAAATTTAACTCAGTTTATTTATTGAGAAAACAAACAAACAAAAAATGATTCACAAATCAAGCAACCCTGAGAACCTTCTAGAACAGATCCTAGGAACTTGTGAGCTGCAACAGGTTTAGGTGGCATTTATGGATAGAACTTGGAAGTGAGGCAAAAAGAACAACTCTGCTGGTTACAGCTTATTTGAATCAGCTGGCCATCCACGACTGACTCCAGCTCAGCTGCTGTAAGTAACCGAAACTCAGCTCTCTGTTACATCAGCAGACTCCCACGTTAATTAGTTTTATTAGCATGAATGACTCCATATTGGTGTGGTCAGTTGAGCCCAGTACAGGAAATTAGACCAAATCAATGGCCTCCTACGTTTCTATTTAGGTTTTCTCAACTGTAAAATGAGAATAATGACACCTAGGAGAGGAGATGTGAGTTTAAGGGAGATGATGTACAGGCAACTTGGCTCACCAGCTGCCAGAGTAGGCACAAAACCAACCTCGTCTATTATTTCATATAATATTAGGCCTAAAGTCTGGCAACTCTTAAAAGGTTTGCCATCATGAATTTTCTGAATTTATTCTTGAGGAAAAAATAGGAAAGGCATTATTTTCTTTAAAACGATGGTGAAACACCATAGTATAATGAGTTTTTATTTTTTTCTTTCAATCAACTTAATTTGAGCACTGATAGAGTTTTCCCTCCAGAATCTGTAGTTTCACGAGTTGGATGACAATCAAAGTTTTCAAGACAGCCATCTGGGTGGCTGCTCTTTTGGTGATGCAACAGCAATACTAGCTCTGCCTTCTACACAGGAATGTTCAGAATCAAATGAGAAAATGCAAGTAAAAGCAATTTGGAAATTGTGCAACAGTCCACAGATAACAGGATTGTTATGGTAAAGCCTCCCTTCAGACAGCCAGAAAAGATAACACACAAAAGAAATAATAGGCCATTTCATGAAGAATGCTCAGTGCTACAGGCTGATCCTAAGACAGTCACGTGTCACTGCTGTTGGGTAACCGGAAAGCTGGATGTCCACATGGCAGGAGTAACAAACAGACTGGTTCAAGAACCAGATAGAAAGCCCAGATCAGATAATTTTAAAGATTTCCTTCTATGCAAAGATCAAAGATTCTAAAAAAAAAAAAATCACATCTAATGAGATAGTCGAGAAAATACCTCATGCAGAAAGAAAAATTCTTCTAAATTTTGTAATGCAACTAGCATGCTTCTCAGAAGTAAATTTAAAGGAAATAAGTATATGTGTAAAAGCGTATATTTTTCAGGCAGCAGCTCAATTAGGTAAGAAAACAAAACCAAAATTACAGACTAAGTTGTTTACTAAATGAAGATTCTAGCCTTCATTACAGCTGTGGGATTTGGATCTCCCAGAACTATCACACCTGGCTGGTTGGGCAATCTCTACCTGTGGCCCCATGAGTCACAAGGGGAATTAACTGACAAGTTGAGAGAGTCAGGAGCACAGTCCTAAAATGACGTCTTTCTACCTGTAGGGGAACAACAGAGCTGCCCACAAACTAATTAAACATGGTGTAGAGAGAAAAAGGGCAGGAGGAGAGGGCAGAGGCCCAGGGTGGGAGCTTCTCCAGGAAAACATTTCTGTTGACAAACCTTCAGACAGTGAAGCTCAAGAACTCCTTCATGTGCTCTCAACTTTGCATGTACCTGCACAACTCACGGGTATTTGTGGTGTATCTCTTCTCTGGGAGCTAGGGACTGTCTCTCAGTCAATTCTGTATTTCGGATGGCACACTGTGGCGGTGGATCTAACACAGAGCTCAGCACAGGGTTACTGGAGTAGGCCAAGAGAAGTGAAGACTTGGAGTCTCAGAAGGGAAAGTCTAGACCCTGTTACTAATAAAAATTGTTCTATGTGCTGCCTGGCATAAACAGGTCTGTCTTTGTAACTAGACTTGTGGTTCTGGAAGGAAAAACTGATACTTAATTCCTTTCTCGTCTCATCTTCTGATGACCTTGTGTCTGCTCTGCATTTGTTGAATTATTTCTATTTCAAGTTCCATAAATTCTCCCAAATTAGTGCAGCAGGGCCTTGCTGAATCTAGACAAGGGCATGGGAATCTGTATTTTTCATCGGGTGGTGAAAATGGGGTAGAGAATCAAACAGTTTCCTGGTGACCTGCACAGGAGGTGGAAAGGGGCAGGTCCACTTCAGCCCCTAGGAAAGCCACAGACTAAAGCCACTAAACCATGCCGCAGCCCCTGGTTGTGGGGTAGGGCGCTTCTGCTCTCTGCCTTGGTTCCATGACTCCCACGGAGAGCAGCTGGGCAAAAACTCCCAGCCATTTGCCAGAAGCCAGAAGGAGGTGAAGGCATAGAGCGCGTGCCTTTTTGGATTTCTGTCACATTCCGTGAACCGACTTCCTGACCCCTTTGGATGGGAACTGTTCAAGCAGACACTGGGCAACTGCAGAGCCATGATGCTCCGGGGGGAGGATCCTGTGGAGAAGGAGCTGAGTCCTAGATGGGCTTGAACTAGGGGCCTTTGGGTCCTCACCTACGTATCGAACTTTTTTCAACCACAATTTATTTTTTGAAATCCTCTTATCTTCTAATCAAATACGATATTTTAAAAATATAAGCCAGGTCATCTATTAAGCATTGTGTTGGGTACTACAGAAGGTGCTCTCTGGATATAACTATATCCAACACTGACAGAGCATTTACTATGCACTGGACAGAGTTCTTTATGTTGATATATTCTTTAAACCCTCATCCAAGCCCACAAAAGAGGTGTTACTTTAAGTTCCACTCTGCAGATGAGGAAACTCTGGCACAAGATGTTCAGGAACTTGCCTCAGATTATTTAACTAGTAAGAAGCAGAGTTGGGATTTAAACCCACAGAGCCTGAGTTCAGACTCGAGACTCAGAGCCATTCCACCACACTGCTGCTTTGGACTTTCTGATAACTGGGTAACGGGATTCCTGCCCTTCCTTGATGGATGAGAAACCGAGATGCAGAGGTGTAGGTCATGCGTCCTTGATCACTATGGGGTCATCTTCAACTTCCCCGTCACCCCACCTCTCTCAAGTCCTGCTCAATCCGTGACTGAGACCCTGCAGAGGATGGCAGTCCTCTCCTCCCTCTTCCCTTCCTGCTCATCCTTCACTTGGCTGCATGATGTCATGCAAGGTTCCCCACTGGCACCCCTTGTCTGTGTCCTCATACTCAGAGTTGTCAAACTCCTGTTCCTTTTCATAATCTGCCTTTCTCACCCTTTTCAGAATCATTTTTCACTCTTTAAAATGAAGGTTCCAGTTCCATCCTGGCTCCCCTTGTATAGGTTTGAACCTTTTCCTGTGGATGTGAATGGGAATGGGTCCTTGCTAGGGAATGCATTCCATTTATGCTGTCCTCAAATATAAATGTCTTGGTTTCTCTCCAACATTCATCTTTGCCTGCGTCCTCTCTCTTTCTTCAGTTGACTGTCCTTTACAGCACACCAGGCCGCTTTCCCTCAGACCCTCATGTGTCAAGGGCTTCTGTTTCCCGACTGTTTTGCCACCAGTCTCATCTCTAAAATCCATTCCTAACAATACTGCTAAAAGCTTAGAAATAAGCTATAATCTCATAATTAAATCCCCATCTTTTAGTAGGTCTTTATTTCTCTCTATAACTTTCATGAGAGTTTGTTCAGTGATATATCCCCCGAATGGGGTAAGACTCATTTAAATTATTACTTTTTTGGAGAGAAGGCCTTTGTTATGAAGAATGCTTATGTATTTCACAATTCTCACTCTTTCTCTTCTCCTGCCAGAGCCATGAAAACCGGTGGAGGAAGAACACAGGGCAGGGTGGGGCACCCTAAGATGAAGTCCCTGGATTTCTCATTTTCAGGCCCGGCTACATTCAGCCTCCAGCAATGTTAGTTCCAGGTGAGTGGGTCTCAGCTGTGTCTTTCTGAATTCATCCATCTCTTCAGGGCAATGTTCTGCCCATAGTCTCACTTCTCTGATGTGGCCAAGAAGGGTCATTGATTTTCAATTTGTTCCGTTTTTTCTTGTTGTAAGGACAGAAGAAACGACTTCTAAGCTCTTCACATTTTTGGAGTTAAAACCGAAAGTACTCTGAATCCCTCTTGATTAATCTAATGTCACTGACAGTGGAGTAGTGTAGGAGAGAGGAATGTATGTGCTGCACCTTATTCAACCTTGCATTCAGCTTTCTGCCGGGCAGAGGAGGGTTGAGACTCAACACACAGCAAGGGATTAGTGTTGAGTTAACAGAAAAGGACAAATCATCTCACCTATCAGAAAAATGGGACACGCATGTTAATCAGCTGAAGCAGTGAAGATTCTAAAGTATAATGATTACATAAAGCACAGAAGAGACTAACAAAATGCAAAAGCATAACAATATTTTGCAATGTTTGAGGTATGTACCTGCATTCTTGACTAAAATTACAACCTTGGACACAGTAGGTTATTATTCATACTGCTTATAAATCTGAAACCCAAAAGGGAAACCCATAAATTTTCACCAAACAATAGCACCCACACGCCTGTTTCACACATCTGATCATCCTCAGGTACCAGATATTAAGCAGCTGTCTGAAATTTTGGCAGAGCGCATCTTAGACGCTACCAAGATCATGAGAAATAGATCTGAGCTCATTCCAACTTTAAGTATTCAATGTCATACACTTCGGAGTGTTCTAGGAACATAGAATTGGGTGTCCAGAACAATGGGTGAGGAAGAGAAAATTTCATCATGACCAAGACAAAACTCTGTAGTACAACTTCAGAATTATTTTTCTGGTCTCTAGTGGATGGATTAGGACATAGTCTGGGTGGTGCAGGGGAGAAAGATGTCTTTCCTTGCCCTTGGTTAGGTTCATAGCTGAGACACCTATAATAGAAAAAAGATAAATAAGACAAAGGCACACACATAGATCTGCTTTAGGTAACATAGGAGCCATCAGAAATGAAGACCCAAAGAAACAGGGAAAGCTGTGTGTTTTTATGCTTGGGTTTGACAAGGAGCACCCAGTCACACAGAGCGTGTTTGGACACAGAGGCTATGACCCAGTGGTAATTAATGGGGGGAGAGATGTAGTGAGACCTGTTTGTTCAGATTCTTTTTTGTGTCCCAGTGTCTTCAGCGATAAGAGCATCTTTTTTCTGGGTATAGGGAGAGTATGCTCAATCAGGTGCTTATGGTGTACTTTAGAGAAAGGTCAGAGAATTCCCTTATTACCTATTTCAGGAAAGAAGGGCAAGAGATTCAGAGATCACCCTGCTTTCATTGTTTTTCCCAAATGCCAAGGTGCCATATTTTGGCGTAGCTTGTCCTGAGCGGAATTAAAAGGAAGAAGAAACTTAAACATTGTCTAAAAAGAAACAGTTCCTCATTCTATCCCTGCCGCCTTCGTGGTCTAACATTCCATCAGGAATCCATTAGAGCCCCAGAGTGAGTCTGATGAACAGTCATTCTTTCCCAGTAGTTGAGGATCAGAAAAGTCTGGCCGTACCTCCAGACCTGGGACATGTAAAGAAAACTGGCTTGAGACAGGAATTCATGTGCGAATTTTAAAGGGAGCTCATGCTCTTAGCAAGTAATTTTTTTTTCCTTCAATATAAAGCAAAAGCCAGTCTCACAGAAGTTGGAAGTAACTCACGCCCTTTGAGGTCAAAATTGACGTTCAAGGAATAATTGTGACCTTTACCCTGGGAAAGGAATATATGATACCAAAAACATCTGTGTAACCTCTAGCCAGGTCCACAAGTACCAGAGGCTGGCATGATACAAGTCTCCTGTGTGCTCCTTTCTAATAATCACAAATACCCTCTCCCTGAAAGGTAAATCCTACCTGACTCATGGGATAATTGTTTCTTTCCTTTTTCTTTTTTAACAATTTTAACATGTAACTATGTGCCCTGAAGATATCTTTTAGATCTATTGTTATTAAACATTATAGAAATTCATTAAAACTTATGTGCGTTTGGATTGCTTATTTTACTCAATATTAGTTAGTCATTTTAGTCACATTTCTCTATATTGCTGCCTACACCATAGTTTGTTCAGTTTTTGTTTTAAGCTTCTCTGTTGTGTGACTAGACCAATGTCTATCAGAAGTTATGTCACTATTAATTTTCTTGCATAGGTGGACTTTTGCAAACCTATAATATTTCTTAATTATTTGCTACCTTTAATGCTAATAAACAAAGACCACCCAGATGAAAAAAGCAAGAGCTATTTACTCAGAGCTTACTAAAGCAAGGAGGTCAGCCAGAATCAGCATATCAGAGACTCACAGGCAGGCAGAGGGATGGAAAAGTTTCAGAGTGGAAAAAAGGGAAGGTTTCAGATATGCCCTGATAGAAGCCTGTTGTCATAAAAAAAATTGTAGGTGAGCTAACTAGGAGTGGAGCAGCCTGTGTGACTGGTAGGGGTATAGATTTAGCTTTCTCTGGTGGTCCTAAGTTAGAAATGATAACCAAAATTAGAGAATCTGTCAGTTATTAATCAAATTCTGGTCATTTGGGGCTGATTATAACAAAGTGATCATACAGCCTTTGGGGTTTTTCTAACTGGAGATAGCAATCTGACTCCCTTGCAGCAGGCTGGCTTCCTGGTCTGTTTACTGTTGATAAGGGAGTTGGTTTCCTGGGCAGGTTGCTGCAGGTTGTGGGTCAAAATTTTGTTTTTATATATGTTCTGACTGTGGTCTGTTTGTATAGTTATTCTCTTTCCAATTTTACCATCCTTTTTTTAAACCAAAATTTCTTTCTCCATTTACCTGACCAGTTGTCACAGAGAAATTGTTTTTTTTTAAAAACAGCGCTTAACTAAAAAGCAAGACACTTTCCATGTCTTTAAATATTCCAAAGGGAACACCTGCCAGTTTATGCTGTTAACATAGTGTGGTTCTGAAATTAGCTGACAATCGGATCACCAAGAGTTTTCTTCACTTCATCACTTTTAGAAAATGACTGTGTGCATACCTAATCTATAGAAATTACAGAGCAGGCTTGCTGATTCCAGTCTCCTTTCTAAAAAGTCGGGTAGAACCCGCAGCTCAGGGAGGTCCTTTCCTTTAAAATGACTTTCTACTTCTACAAACTCTAATCAGTTTTATTTCTAGCTCATTGCTACTCCTCCAGATGTACTGAAGTAGAGTGGAGTCATTCAAATGAAAGTAATAAAGATTCGAGAGGAATACAGCTTAATTTTATCATGTCTTACAGAAGTTTCATAAACAATATGAGCTTTAGGCCTTTTTTTGGTACACAGTATTGCTGAAACAGGCATTTAAAAATGAATAATGTAGCTGTATTAAAAAGGGCATCTAAGTAAGAGAATATATTAATACATAAAATAAAAACAGAAGTAAAACTTCATGTTCAAGGTAATAGCAATGTTCCTGAAATTTGTGGAATGCAGTAAACACAGAGTATGTAGCAAGTGTTTTGCTGCATGCCTTCTATACAGTAATTAACATAATGTATTCACAAGTGTACTATAAATTATGAATTACTATACACATAGTAGTTATCTATCACGTAGGATAGCCCTTCTTATTTCGAAAAGAATACATGATATTTGAGAACACATATTGCTTTTTTTTTGAGACAGAGTCTCACTCTGTGCCCTGGGTAGAGTGCTGTGGCATCATTGGTCACAGCAAACTCAAACTCAAGCAATTCTCTTGCCTCATTTGCACTACAGGACCCCACCACTACACCTAGCTAGTTTTTCTATTTTTAGTACAGATAAGGTCTTGCTCTTGTTCAGGCTGGTCATAAACTCCTGAGCTCAGGCTATCCACCTGCTTTGGCCTCCCAGAGTGCTAGGATTACAGGCATGAGCCACTGCACCCTGACAGAGCACATATTACTTTCTAAGAGCACACTGTACTGTAACATTGTTCAGAGGCAATATGTCTTTATAAGAATAAAATATATGAATAGATTAATTCCATAAGAAACAACAGAGATTGTAAGAGAAATTGAAGTCTAACTATATAAGAACAACCTAAAGCAAAATGTTACAGTGACTTTAAAAAGAAAAGCTTGAACATGATAAATCAGAGCAATGCAAATAAGAGGAAGGGTGAGGTAGCAGTATTCAAAATATAAAGGGATTTCGAGGCAAAAATAATTGTACAGGATCCAGGTGGTCATTTTGTACTGAAAAACATTTAATCTACCATCAACAGACAGCACTTTTATGAATGGGATATCATTGGAATAACACACAAGCAAAAACTTTTAGCATTATAAATAATAAGAACTTATTAGAAGACTCATAATCCTTGGAAGATCTAATCAGCAAACTTAATAAAAATAAAGAAAATATTAATAATATAAAAATAAAAAATACAGATTCATATTGATACTATGAGATAATGTACATTATTTTCAAATCATCATGCAAAATTTATAAAAATTAATCATATAAGACCACCAAAGCAAATTATTACAGAGTTGAAATTGGAAAGCCATGATATTTATTCACAAAGCACTGACATCAGGCATCAGCTTCAAAATCTTACACAGAAAATTCAGCCACTTAAAATTTGAAAGCAGAAGTTTCTGATAATCTTCTGAATAAAAAACCCGAATAATCTATTCAGTTATTTCAGAAAAAAATGAGCAATAGACAACCTCAATCAGGCTAATCAAGAAGAAAAGGAGAGGGCAAAGATATGTAGCCTTAGGAGAAATAAATCATAAATGCAGTAATTTGAATTTTATATACAAATGTATACTAATACCTGGGAAATCATAAAATGAATAGCTGCTTAGAAAAATCCACAGACAGGAAGATCATAGCAAAACTGTTGGAAAGTAAAGACAATAAAACAATTTTGAAAGCATCCGGGAAAAAGGATTATGTTCAAAGAGATTAACAGCTGACTTTTCAGTAATAATTATGGGAGGGGATGTTCAATGTCTTATAAAAAAACAATCTGCCAATCTAGAATTCTGTATCTACTACCATGCCTAAAAGCTCCTCCAGGAATAAAGAAAACTAGAAAATGAAAACCAGCAGGCCTAGATTAGTGAAAATACCAAAGGATGCTCCTCAGACAGAAAATGATTCCTAAATGTAGGCTGTGGATACACAGAGAAAACCACAAGTGAAATGGAAAAAGATGAAAACAAATATAAATGAATTTTGACCAACTATAGTAGCACCTCTGTAAGCTGACCACCTAAGCGACTGTAACAAGCTGGTCAACATACGGAAGTGGTCAACATAAGGAACGAGGCCTGCTGTACATGGAGCATGGCATGTCCATTCTATGAAAACTAGGTCTACTTGAGGTGGTCCTTGTAAGAAAGTGGTCCACTACGGAGATTCTACTGTATATTAATAGTGACATCTTCTTGCATTTATGGTATAAACAGGATTAAATCACATAAAAATGGTATTTAGACCAAGAAGGCAGCAAATAAAGTTAAAATGCTCTCCTGTCTTTATCCAAAACAAAGACTAGAAGAACTACTTAGTAGTAGGCTTAATAAATCAAAGAATTATATTTTAATCTCTAAAAGAATATTGGCATCTCTAAAAGAAGAGTGTGTATAACTTTCAAATTAATACATAGGAAATGGAATAAAAAGTAATGCATTCAGAGCGGCACCTGTGGCTCAAAAGGGTAGGGCGCTGGTCCCATATGCTGGAGGTGGTGGGTTCAAACCCAGTGCTGGCCAAAAAATTGCAAAAAAAAAAAAAAAAAAGTAATGCATTCAAAGGGATAAATGGCATGTGCCCATTGTCCCAGCTACTAGGGAGGCAGAGGAGAGAGAATTGCTTGAGTGCAGGAGTTTGAGTCCAACCTGGGAAACATAATGAGATACCCATCTCTCAAAAGAAAGGAAAAATAAGATACATTAAAAGGAGAGAAAAATAAAAATTAAAAAAGAAGACAATTGTAAAATGTAGATTTAAACACAGTATCTCAGTAATTACATTAAATATCAATTTGCTTTTGGATCTAACTGGAATCTAAATATTGCAGTTGAAAGAAAAAGACTCATACTGGATGAACAGAAATTTGATACCGCTTACAGGAGACATTTAAACTACCGTATAAGGATACAGACCGCAGAAAAGGAGAAAGAAAAAATATATACCATGTAAACATCAACCAAGGAAAATCAGTGTACGCCTCTGAACATCAAGCAAGCAGATTTTTAAGGTAAAAAGTATTTCTAGAGATGAAAAGGGTCACTTCAAAATCACTAAAAATTTAATTCACCAGAAGATATAACAATTCTAAATTTGTATGCAAATAACATGGATTCATCTAATAACACAGCCATAAACTATATAAAATAAAATATTTAACAAAATAATAAAAATCAATACTATATTGAAAAACATAAACAAAAAGTTTGTCTAATTGACATATGTAACACAGTGTACTCCAACTTCAGAAACATATTCTTTACAGGCACTGAAAGAACATTCATAATAATTTATCACATCCTGTGCCATGGGAAAAGTCTGAGCAGATTCGAATGGCCTGATACTGCAGTGAAGATTTTTTCTTCAAAAAGCAATTCGTACTAAAATTCATGATTTTTCTGAAAGCTAGACCAAAAATGATTACATTTTTGAAATTAATGAATGAGCTTCTAAATGGCTGATCAATGAAATAAAGGTAGAAATGCTTGAATATATTTCATTGAATCACAAAATAATGCATTTCAAAACCTACAGGATGCAGCTGTGAATCTGCACTTCAAGGGACATTTTTATCTTTAAATTTATGTATTAGAAGTGAGGCTGAGAATCAGTGCACTATGGGTCTATCTCAAGAATTTCTTTTTAAAGATAGCAAGCTAAATCAAAACAACACAAAAGGAAAGTGAAAATAGCTATCAGTGAAATAAAATATATACCACAGAGAGGATCTAAAACGTCAAACCTTGATTGAGAGAAAGACTAATCCAGTTGCTGATCCTCGATTATATTGTCAAGGGGAAAAAGTCAAGAGGGAACTAGGTTTCAGATTAATAATAGAAAGTGAGAACACAGTCAGACAAAGAAGAGACGAAATCGTTACCATTGGCAGCTCCTCAGTGAACGCGGGTTAGCAAATTTATGCTTTTTGCAAAGTAATTGTTTATAAATGATCCACTTTTCCCCCTATAGCTTGATTTTCCTTCTGAGACTCCTCATAAAATTCTCAGTTGCTGATTTAAAAAAAATGCATGTTATTGTCTCTTAATGTTCTAACATGTAACACAGAACAAGTCTCTTCTTCCTTACAGCTCCATTTTTTAAATGACAAAAATTCCCCAACTCTTTATCAAGTGAATTGAACCAAACACTTGAATTTCCGTCTCTGATTTCAGTAGGCAAGAGGATGTGAGTTACTTTTTCTGAAATGTCTTAGGACTTGTAATGAGACTGTGCTGCTATACAAACACACAGGTATGAACTTTCAATCCCAGGATGAAATATTTAAGTAAATAACCTTAATATCTGTATTTTAACTTGAAGAGTTAGCTAGATCTGATCCTTAAATTTAGTGTTGCTAAATTTCAAGTCAAAGGATTCTAGAATTTGAATGTGGCCCACAAAATACATGGCAAGATGTAAAAATACCATAATAAACCCTGCTATCTTGCCTTAAAACCTCGTTATTACCTTTCAAATCAAGCCTTTCTGTAAAATGGTTCCAATCCCGGGCTCACTCTTTGCTATGGCCTCTGCAAATTTTAGTTACCTAAGGTAACCAAAGCATCTGCTATTCCCCCACATTACTCCTGACATTCCTGGTGTATCTTTGCTTATGTTGCTCTCACCTTTTCACAATGAACCAAACCGTGGTCATTCTTCAAGGCTCTTTCCTTGAGTCATTGCTAAATCCTCCAACAAAATGTGACCCCTTTTAATTTTTTGTAACCTGATAAGACATTTCTTGTACTTCTTGTGACTTTCTATTTAAGAATTGGGCACCATCATTGGTGAAATGTTATAATTTTGAAAGTTTCAAAACCTGGACTATGTCTTTATATTTTTATATCCTTCTACCAAGGATCATGAGGGAAGTTTCTCTGATTATAATTGAATTGAACAAAATTGTTTGGAACTAAGAGAGAGGAAATGAGGAGTAAGAAGAAAGGCAGTAGGAAAAAAAAACAAACACGGCTTGGTGAGAGGAGGGTGAAGGAGTTTGCCTGGGGTGGATAAGGAAGAGTGAGGAAGAAACCAAGGCATTCCTGGAAGCTCTTGCATAGATCAGATTGTGTAGGGGGTGGGACAGAACCTGAATTTCAGCACCTTGGTTTGAAGCACATGCCTTCCTGGAAACTTGGTATCTGTATCTGTAGAATGAGACTTATAATGTATTCCTTATTAGAGTCTGTGTATTTGACTAATGAAATAATTACTCATTTAGTCAATTATGACAGAAAGCTCAATTTTGACTCAATGCCTAGTATTTGAAGGAGAACTTTCATGGATATGGAGACATTTTTCCTAATAAAATCCATGCAAAGTAAGTAGACATATAAGAACGAAAATAGGAATGAAAAGGTATAGCTCAAATGTATCACGTTCTTATGTGTCAAGTACCTTGGTAAGCATTTCGCGTAAGTATACCTTTAATCCTCATGATAGTTCGATCCTTGTCTCTGCTTTGGGTAGGAGGAAACTGAGGCACTAGGAGTTCAAACCACTACCCAGAATGACTACAGACAAGAGCTAAACCTGGGATTCAAATCCAGGTCTGTTAGTCTTAGAATCTCAGGCGCTGCCCTGCACTCCTGTACAGAGACAAATGCTGAGATTAATTTTCTTCACCCTGGAAAAGTCGTGGTGAAGGTACCTTTTGGAAAAATTATTTCTCTAAAATATCCAGCTGAAACAAAGACAGTTGGTAGTATTAGTCAAAACCCCAATTAAAGGGAGGCTATGTCATCCCCTGCTGAGTATCAAATTATAAACGTTATAAAACATTATGTGGAAATTCATCGAATACGGTGTGAAGCCCTTTTGCATTCTCCAATTTAGGTGCAATAACCTTACAGCAAATTAAGTCTGCAAGGAAGACCTAGCTGTACCTAAAGTATGACTTCCTTGGGATATAAATCTAAATGCAATTTTATTTTAAATACACAATGATCCAAAAGGTTCGGACTCAATAGGGCTTTTCGGCCATCAGCGTCATTGGTGAGCGGCTAAGACTATTCAAAGGAAAGATGTGCCCTGCAGAGAAACCTTGTAATCACACACGAGGCAGATGCTGGTACCTTTACTCAGGAGTTGTACGCAACAGAACAAAAACTTCACTAGAGACTTTCACCTGGACACTGTTTTCATATTTTTGCATCTATCCTTCTGCAGTTTGTCTAATCTAATACAGATGCTCCCAACAGTCATCACATTCCAAAAAGTGGCTTAAGATAATCTATGTGGTAAACCATCATTAGGGGTCTCTGTGGGGGAGTAAATAATTCATAGTTACTTTTCTTTATGCTGTTCTTGATTTTTCCTTCTACACAGTGTCTCTATTCAGTCTCAGCAGTAGGTTTGTAGTCTTAGCTCTGGCAAAAAGTACTTAGCAGCTAATCTGTGAGAATAATAGCGTTGTTATCTTGTACCACTGGAGTTAGTACTGGTTTTGAAAAGGAGGAGAGCAAGGCTGGACCCCAACATTCTTGGGTGTATTTCTCCCACCAACAGTGCCAGTCTGGGAATATCCACTTGATTCAGGGATAAGATGAATGTTCTGGCTTCGACTCTGTTGTTGCATCTGCAGAATTAACAAAATGACAGCAGCAGAGAATTTCACAGTGTTCCTGGTCTAGGCTGGATGTCTAAGGCAGAAATCAGATTGCCAAGCATCTTAGTCTGTTCAGACTGATGTAACAAAATGCCATAAACGAGGTGGCTTATGAACAACAGAAATTTATTTCTCACAGTTCTGGTGTCTGGGAAGTCCAAAATAAGACACTGGAAGATTGGTGTTTGGTGAGTGCCACTTTCTGGTTCATAGACAGCTGTTTTGCTATAACCTCAAGTGATGGAAGGAGAAAGAAATTTTCCTGGCATCTCTTTTGTAAGGGCACTAATCCTATTGGGGGAGAGTCTGTACTCCTGGCCTATTCAATTTCCTAAGGCCCCACTTCCAAATACTGTCACTCTGGGGATTAAGTTTCAGCCTAACTAATGCACAGGCGTTGCACTATGCCCTAAGTATAAACTATGAAGTGAGGTCAAAACTAAGGAGGTGCATTTGGGCCTCAGCCTCTGTCCCAAAGGAAGAATCTGTTGAGTCTCTTGCTCTTTCATCTTATCTTTAATCCTTAGAATCTGACCTCATCAAGACACTCAAGTCCATGTCAGTTTATGTTTTGACTTTGTGTGCTTGACAAAATAAGACATAATTCTATATTGATCTTACTCCATGATATATTTTTAGCTAAAGTAACAGTTGTTATAATTGGAAGATTACTTCATGTTAGACAGAGATGATTCTGAGCTCATCATCAACATTGCCAAGTTAGCATCTCACAAAACATGCCCCTTTCTTATTGTAAGTAAATAGCCAAATAGTTGGCAGTATGCCAGTGGCTCGGGTACCATGCTGAGTATATAGATTCAATAATCAAGAAAAAAAAATCCCTGTTCTTCTATATTCTAGATCTAGTGGGAGAGACAAAAAATCATCTAGAATCATACAAATGTAAGCATTCAAGTACAAGTATCTTTATGATAAAATGTCTTTTCTTCCATTGTGATCCCACAACACCAATAGTGGGATTGTAGGATCCAAAGGTAGGTCTGTTTTTAGTTCCTTGAGGAGTTTGCACACCACTTTCCACAGAGGTTGTAGTACTCTTCAGTCTACCGACAGCATGTGAGTGCTCCTTTCTCTCCACATTCATACCAGCATCTGTTGCTCTGGGACTTTCTGATGTGAGCCCTTCTCACCGGGGCTGGGTGATATCTCATTGTGGTTTTGATTTGCATTTCCCTGACAATTAGAGACAATGAGCATTTTTTCATGTGTTTGTTGGCCATTCGTCTATTTTCATAAGAAAACTGTGTTTATGCCTCTTGCCCAATTTTTAACGGGGTTGTTTAATTTTTTCTTGGAACTAGTTTATCAGCACTTATAAACTCATATGGAAGCAAAACTCAATGAAATTCAAGAAGGGAGGAGGGGAGAAAGGGGATGAGTAAGTGGCCACCCAGTGGGTACACTGCATGGGTCTAGTGTGCACTTTCTGGGTGGGGGACACACCTATGATGATGCCTTTAACCTTACACAAGCAACTATGGAACCAAAACATATGTCCCCCCATAATCTGAAATTTATTTCAGAAATAAATAAAAATGTCCGTCCCTAGAAAAAGTCTGATGGATCTCTCATGTACCACAGATACTGGGATAACCTTCTGTCTAAGGTTATCCTTAGACAGAGGATTGAGGATTGATTTTCTACATGAAAATTAAAAGAAATACAGATTTATTTAAAAAATCATAGACATAAATATAAAGCTAGAACGTTGGTAAGTGCTCTAAAAAGAAGTAGAACATAGTTTGAGAGCATATCAGGAAGAAGGCTTTCTTGAGGAAGCGAGAACAGAGCTGAAGTCTGAAGGAAAAAGACTTAAGAGTGAGGGAAGAGCTTTTAAATAGAGGAAAGAGTGTGTGCAAATACCTGTTGTAGGAGTGTGTGTGTGTGTGTGTGTGTGCGCGCGTGTGCGTGTAACATTTGGGAACTAAGAGAAGTGGGTACCTAGAGCACCAAGACAGAGTGAGTATGAAGGAAGCGCTTCTGGAAGGAGGCGGGGACCCGACAGTGCAGGTTGGTGTTAAGAATGTTTGTCTCTCAGAGACATAGAAGAGCATCAGATATTTTAAGGATGAGGATACTGGACAAATTTCAATCTTGAAAGGGTTTCTTTTGCTGCAATATAGAAAAATAATTAGAGTAGAAAATGCAGTGTCAGGTTATAACCAAGAATACAGAAAAGAGTCACAGTATTGAATTCTGGGAACTAAATTAAATTCAGTGACTTGGTTACCTAGTTGACGAAGTAGATTAAACATCAACGTGATGTAAACCAGAGTCAACACCAGCTGAAAGTTCCTAACATGACAAGGCTGGAGGGGCCCACGGAGGAGGTGGTAAAGGGGCACCAAGGCCCAGAGTCTACTAACAGAAGCTGGAATCATAAAAGGTGGGCAGTGCGGCAGGGAAGAGAGGCAGACAGTGCCCAGAATCCTGCCCAGTATCGGGGGTGGCGGGGACAGGTAGAAATAGCTGACTTCTCCCTCATACCAGGCTCTGATCTTCTGCCAATGTCTCCAACTGGCAGAGCCAGCAGGAAGCTGCCCACACATACCTGAGTTATCACTGCAAGGGTTAACCTCCCCACAATGCCAAGAAGCACAAAACAAGAGTGACATACCCGAGGGCACACAGGCCGGGGACTAGCAGAGATGGCGGGAATGGATGGCAGGGGCGGGGGCAGTGCATATTCGGAAGTATTGAAATGCTTCAGGGACTTAGATTAAAGTAGGGGCAGAGGAAATGGAGAAAAATAGATGACTTAAGATGTAGTTAGGAGAAAAGAATATCAGTTAGGATTGATTTTGGTGACAGATTAGACTTGAGCATTAAGAAAAAAAGGAAGGAAAACAACCTCAACCATTTTCTTTGACTGGGTTAGTTTTGTGGTGTCTGTAGAACTACAAAGCTGCTGCTCAAATATAATCCCTGAGTGTTTAACCAAAGTGCCCCTCTGATTTTTAATAAGCAAGAAAGGGTAGCCAGCAATTGGCTGCATGTCATGCAGCAGAGAGTGAGGGGGGTTGGCTATTGCCATGGCAACATTGGTTATTGTCACCAGGAGGCACAGGAGAGAGCAGCCAGTTATATAACCAAGGGACGGAAGATTTATAGAATAATGCATCTTCTGGGTATCTTCTCAGGTTCAAATGGTAGTGTTGTTTTACAATTACAAGAACCCACTCTTTCAGAGAGATGGGAAGGATCCCACACAAAGCAGACATGATAATAAATGCTAGTGGTGTGCATATGTATACGTGTGTGGGTGTATGTGTGTGAATTACTTGAAAAGTATTTTAAGAATTTCTACAAAAATCCATGTAGATAGTCCAAAAATAAGGCTCTCAAGGCATCAGAACAAAGGTGGAGACTAAGCTGTGCTGTAGAGGAATTCATGAGCCAAAGCACGAGTGGCTGCAGCCTGACCCCACGCACTTGTCACTGCATGTAACAAGGTGAAGTGGAGGGGGTGAGAGCTCCATGGTCGCTAGACCTGTCCTCCACAGCTATTGCCTGGTAAATCCTCAGGGGAGAAAGTCAGAACCTTGACTCAAGATGTTCCACTACTGTTTTGTATATTTTTCACTTTAATAGCAATGTGAGCAAAAGATAGCTAAAACAATTTTATAAATAATAATCTAACTTTATAATGATAGACTACCTCTGTGGCTCAATAAGAAAGTATTAATTAAGTGCCTACCATATGTTTGGCTTTATGCCAGATCCTGAAAGGACCACAAGGCGATGTAGGGCACACTTCCGCACAGTTATAACAAAATCCTTTCATTTTAAATTTTGGTAACACAAATTATTAGCTCTAGCAACACAAACTTCCAAATTCACCTTCTTGGTACATAGTGATATTTCATAAATACCAAAACCTCCATTTAAATTCATGGAAAAGCATATTTTATGAATCAGAAAAAGTTAATATGTAGGTACCTAGAGCATGTAATGTGAACTTTGTCAAACTAGAAGGGAATGAGGTGTTCAATATATAGACAAAAAAATGATCAAACATGGTAGGTTGTGTTGGAAAAGAAGCAAAATGCCACCCTGACAAGCACACAGTCTCTGAACATAAACTAAATAATTCTAGGAGATACATTTTTGTGCCAGGAATTAGAGAGTACTCTAATGTTTTACATAGGAAAGCACCTGATAATCAGAGAGGAAATGACCCAGTGACATGCCAGAGCTGGGATACGAAGGCCCTGATGGACAATGTGTGAAGGTCAAGTTGAGCAAATGTGGAGATTGAGATCTTTGATTCTGTGGTGTTGTTAACATCCAACTTTAGTTCTACCTGTACAGAAACAGTACAGCCAGACAGGGCGACAACTGAAACACTTACAGAGAGACCCAGGCCCTTGCCTAAGATACTTTTTACTCATTTACAGGGTTCAATTGGAAATTTTGGTGCCCTAAATAAGCAAGGAGCAGGTCCTCAAATTGAAAGAGTGTATGGGTGTGATCTCGAAGTAAAGGGAGTGGTGGGCTCCTGAGCACAGTGAGAGTCCTGTGCGATTCTCCCTGCCTGGAAAGTTTCTTACCTTGACCTTGGGTCCCCAGCCCCATTCAACTCTAAACTGTTATGAGAAGTGCTCTAATCTGGAGCTTTGGTCGTCTACCCATTGAAGAGAGAGAAATGGCAGAAAGGAAGATGTGGAGTATTTGCTAGGTAATGAGAGGAATTAAAAGGTCTCCACTCATTAAAAACCATTACTTTCAAAGTTGGAGCCCACTAGCATTTGGTGTTAAGGCCAAAGTCTGACATGTCCAATAGGAATTCATCTCCTGTTTCATTTGTGTTGAGCAGTGGCTTCCTGTGCCCAGAAGCAAGTTGCCGTCATGAATGACTTAGTAGTGACTTGACCACCAGAAAATCTTGAGAACAAAACCAAGACCATAATACTGAGAGGACTGACACATGGTCCTTGTGGGAGGTGAGGGTGTGGCCCTCTCTTCCTAGACCCTAGGCTGTATCTTAGCCAGTAGACTATCACCAGCAGTAGCTATTCAATGATTGTATTAACAAGTGAAAATGGAAAATTTTAAAGGGAAGGATTCAGAATCATCTTTCTGAATGAAGACAACTTACTGGCTTGCAAATTTAGAAAGTGCCCCAAAGCCAGACCTTTAAGAAATTCCTACGCCTATATTTCATCTGATCTACAACTTTCAGTGGTTTGACTTACAACTTTTCAGCTTTACAATGATTCGCAAGCAATACCCTCTTGTTAGAAATCATAGGTATCTTGCAATGCTGGGCAATGGAGGTGAGCTGAAGCTTCCAGTCATCCATGCATTTTTAACTTATAATATTCTCAACTTACAATGGGTTTATGTAATTCCATTGTAGATCAAGGAGCATGTGTGTTCCAGACAAAAACATGAACTTCTTTTTGTAAAAATAAAACATTAATGATAAATAATAAAGTCTGGGATTTTAAATAGGAAAACTTAAACTGATTAAATTAACATAACTGAGTTAAGCTACAATATGAGTCATATTGTAAATTCATTAATTGCAGGCGGCAGTGCGGCTGGATAACAATTGGGCATTACACACTAAATGCTGAAAAAAAATTAGTAATCTCATTTATGGAAATGTACCAGAAAAAATTAAGAGACAGGATAGAGCTATATTCCAGAAGATTATTATCAAATTGAAAATAGAAAATAATTGAAATGTTCAGCTAAAAGGGATATTTAATTAAAATATGCCTCATCTATTTAATGGACTGTTACCTAGGTAATAAAACAATAGTTTTGAAGACTAAACAGCACTATACAAAATGTTAATATAATCAATGTTGGACAAGAATAACAGAACACTAAATTTGGGCATATACTCGTCAGAGTAATGAAAAGAAATTTTTCTATATGGACAGACCCTGGAAGATATGATGAAGACTCCTCTGTTTTCTGTTGTCTTGCCTTTTTCTGTGTCATAAAAGAACTTCTATCCTTTCTGAAGTTCCTACTCATAGGAGGAGCAGTGCCAAGTCTGATGGGTGAGTTTGGAGGAAGAAGTCATTACACATCTACAGCCTTGCATTTTTTCTCTTGGGGACCTGGCAAGGATTCAGGCTGCAGGTATTTCTCCCTTGTTCCAGGGTCCACCATTGGGTAAGCCCTCTGGGGGCAGGCCCTGCCCTTGTAGAACATTCTGCCATTTTCCCACTGCACAGAGTATGAGTAGATACATGTGAGGTCTGGCAATTCAGTTCACAACTCATCCTAGGAAAACTGCTGCATACCTCATTGCTGAATAGCACCACAGTCACCTTCAAAGTACTCTCCTTGGGAAGGTATATACCAGTGCCAGCACCTAGTCCACCCTTCAAAGCAATTTTGGAACTCTTTTTCTGGAATGGCCATCAAAGCTGTCATTGTATTACTCTTGATGTTCTGGATGTCATCAAAATGTCTTCCTCTCAATATTTTCTTTATCTTTGGGTAAAGTACAATATCACTGGAGGCCAGATCTGTTGAGTAGACAGGGTTCCAATGCAGTTATTTGTTCACCAGCTAAAAGCTCCCTCATCGACAGTGTTGTGTGAGCTGGTGCATTGCTGTGATGTAAGAGCCATGAGTTGCTGGTGAAAAGGTCAGGTCATTTATGTCTAAGTTTTTCATACAGCTTTTTCAGCACTTCCCAATAGTAAATTTGGTTAAATGTGGGTCCATTTGGTACAAATTCATAATAAATAATCCCTTGTATATCAAAAAAGATTAGTTAGGTCTGGCACTGGATTTGGACTGATGGGATTTTTGGTTGTGGAGAACTGGCTAATTCCCTTGTGCACTTTGTTTTAGGGTTGTTTTGATACACTCATGTTTCATAGGCAGCTACAACATGGCCCAAAACATTATCTTGACTCTGCCGAAGTTCTTGGCAAACTTTGCCTTTCCTTTGTTTTTGTTCATCTGTGAGCTCCTTTGGGACCATTTTCCACACTCCTTTTTTATGCCAAGATATTCAGTTAAGATTTCCCTGTTTCTCTATCCATGTTTGCTTGGTCTGCTATGCTTCTCACAGTCAGCCAACAATTTTGATGCACCACTGGACAAATTTTTGCAATGTTTTGTCCTTTCTGCTCATTATTGGCCACCTGACCTCTCTTCCTCACTGACATTATCTCTCCCCTCAGAAAAATGTTCAATCCATTTGCACACTGTCAGTTTCTTCATGGCGTTACTCCCATAAATTGTACGAACATGTCCCTGAACTCATTTCCACTCTTGCCAACTTTAACAAGAAATTTAATGTGTGTCTGTTGCTCTAATTCAAGCTCCTACATTCTCATGATGGCGCACAAAAACATACAACAACAATAATGAACACCACGCTCAGCACAGAACCGCCACTTGTCCACACACAAACACAGCTGTGACACACTGATACACCAAGAGCATGAAACCTTATGAGCTGTGTGTACAGTGCTGCCAATATAAGTGCACTGACACAAGTTATCGGATCTCATACACCAGGAATAGAGTATTATTTGAGGCTGAATATTTTAATCAAGCTCTGCAGCACAGACTAATATTTTTGTTTATACCAGAGGATTGGAGGATTGGGATGTCAGTTAGTTCAAAATTGGATATAATGGTGATTTTATTATCACCATCAAGCTGAAAAAGTGAAAACAACCAGTTGGTGACTGCACAGAGAAAAATGTGGACTATCCATAGTGGCATACCATGTAACCATGAAAATAAATGACAACTATGATACACACTGCAGTGTGGGTAAAAATTAAAAGCAGCACAGTAGGTGAGAAAGCCGATATGAGAGACTGTGTCCTGTGATCTCATTTATGTGAATGTTCATAAGAGACAGATGCAGAGAGACAGAGACTACATGAGTGGCTGCAAGGGGACAGGGGACGGGAACAAAGGGAGTGACGGTCGATGTGTATGGAGGGTCTGGGTGAAGAAAATGTTCTGCAATCAGATACGAATGATATTTGCACAATCTTGTGAATATACTAAAACCACCGAAGTATACCATTTATAAAGACTGAATTTTATGATATGTGAATTACATTTCTCCTTTAGAAAAAGAGTATAAATTGGTAAAATAGATAAAATAGATAAAATAAAATTCCAAGAATTTTTAAAGTTCTATGTCAAGAAATTGGGACAAAGCCCAGTTACCTTTTTGGGGGTGTGTGTGTTTATCTCTTTTTTGGCCAGGGCCAGGTTTGAACCCACCATCTCCAGTATATGGTGCCAATGCTCTACTCCTTTGAGCCACAAGCACCACCTCAGATAACTTTTTAAATTATACCCAAACCATCAACCAACAGGATGTGTACGTCAACATGTCTAGAACATTCTGCACAATAAGAGTAGAATACACACTATTTTCAAGAACCTACTGAATATATACTGAGATAGAATATATCCTGGACCCTAAAACAATGCCCAATAAATGTAAAAGATTGAAATCATACTGTGTGTTTTCCAGCCACTAGACATTATTATAGCAATGGACCAAAAACAGGAAAATCTTCAGACACATAGAAACTGAAAAAACACACTCCTAAATAATCCAGGTATAGGAGAAAAAAGCTTGAAGGGAAACATCAGACCCAATGAAAATAAAAATACAACATATCAAAACTTGCAGAGCACAGCTAAAGCAGTGTTGCAAGATAACTTTATAGCACTGACTGTGCTCATTAGGAAAAAGGAAAAGTCTGTAATTCAATACCTATGCTCCCATCCTGAGAACCTGGAAAAAGAAGTGCCAATAAACTTAAGGCAAGCACAAAAAAGGGAGCAGTAAAAAGCAGAAATCAATGAAATTGGAAACAGAAACACAATAGAGAAACTCAATGAAACAAAGAGAAACTTTGTTTCATAAAATTTTCAAACCTCTAGTAAGACTGACAAACCAAAAGAAAAGATACAGACTACCAATATCAGGAATTACACAGGAGTGTTACTACCAGTGCTTTTGACATCAAAAGAAAACAAACAAACAGGAAATTCTAGGAATGACTCTAAGACTACATTTGGCAATCTGCATAAAATGGACTATTTCCTCAAAAAATGACAAAGAACCACCATAAAAAGTAGTTAATTGAAGCATGTCTATATCATTAAAAAAATTGAATTAAGTTAAAAGCCTCACAGGTTCCCCCTCCCTCAAATAAGGAACCTCCAAGTCGAGATGGATTCATGGGAGAATTCTGCCAAACTTTTAAAGAATTACCACCAATTTGACAATCTCTTTTAGAAAATAGGAAAAAAGGAAAGTATATCCTAATTCATTTCATAAGCTAGAATTGGCCAAAATTGGACAAGGAAAAAGACTTAATTTCAGGTCAATATCTCTCTATATAGAGACTCAATAATCCTTAATAAAATAATAGCAAATAGATTTCAGCAATATATTAAAAGAATTATACAACATTACCAAGTGGTATTTGTTCCAGTGATATAACCTTGTGTAATATTTTGAAAATCAATCCGTTTAATACACCATAGTGACAGGTTAAAAAAGAAAAAATCACATGATTTAATCAACTGACGCAGAAAAAGCATCTGACAAAAATTCAACACTTTAAAGCTCTCAGACAAATAGGAATAGAACATGCTCAATTTGATAAAAAGCATCTACAAAAAACCTATACTAACATTACACTTAATGTACATGACTGAATGGTTTCCTCTTAAAATTAGGGAAAGCCCATTCTCATTCAATGTGGCGCTGTAAGTTCTCGTCAGTGCAACAGGCAAGAAAAGGGACAGTACGTAGATTAGAAAGAAGCTCGTAAAACCGGCCCTATTTGCAGATGACATGTTGTTTGCAAAAAAAAATCCCAAAGAACCTACACAAACACTTTTAGAACTATTAAGTGAGTTTAATACACTCACAGTGTACAATATAAACATAAAAAATTGTGTTTCTATATTCTTAACAACGAACATATAAAACCACCAAAGCTTAAAATACAATACCTTTTAAAATTTGTATGCTGAAAACTGCCAAATACTGATGACAGATATAAAAGAAGATCTTAATAAATGAGGAGATATATTATATTCATGGATTGGAGACTAAGAAAGCACAGGAAGATGTCAGTTTTCTCTAAATTGATGTACAGGTTTAACATAATTCCTATTTAAATCTCAAGAAGTTTTTCTTTCTAGATTTGGCCACAATTATTTTAAAATATATGTGCAAAGGCAAAGCAACTAAATTAAAATAATTTTGAACATATAAAGTGAGAATATTCAATCTACTTAATTCTAATAATTATCCTATAGCTACAGTGATTAAGAGTGTGGTGTCAGTGGTGAGATACACATAGGTCAGGGAAATAACCATGTGAACATATCCAATTTTTTTTTTTGACAAGTGATTCAATAGTGGTGGAGACACTGAAAATTCAGAGGCAAAAAATAAATAAATAAAAATAAAAAAAAACCAAGCAAAAAACTTCAACCTAAGTCTCACACATTACACAAAACAAAACAAAAACAAAAATGCATCAAAGACTGAAATTTAAAATGTGAAAATACAAAGTTTTAGAAAAAAGCATAGGAGAAACTTCTTTGGGTTCTAGGGCTAGGAACATAGTTCTTAGACTCGAGGGCAAAAGCACATTCTATACACAGAAAAATTAAATTGGATCTCATCAAAATTAATGACTTTGGCCCTTTGAAAGACTCTGTTGTAAGGATAAAAAGTTAACCTACAGAGTGAGAAAAAAACATATTTACAAACCACTTGTCTGACAATGGACCAGTATTTAGAATATACGAAGAATTGTCAAAATTTAACAGTAACCAAAGAATCCAATTAGGATTGTGCAAAAGGCAGGGAGATGGAGAAGACACACAGATGTCCAGTAAGCCCCGGGGAAGATGTTCAATATTATTGGCCATCGGGGAATTGTGATTAAAACACAGTGGGCGGTCTCTACTTATCAGAAAAGCTAAAGTAAAACACAAGGCCATCAAATGGTGGTGGTAACGGAGAGAGACTGAGTCACTCCTGCATTGCATATGGAAATATACAACGGCACACAACCTCTGGACAACAGTTTGGTGGGGTTTTTTAAAACTTAACCATGTAATCCCCACATGACCCAGAAATTTTACTCCTAGCATTTTTCTCAAGAAATGAAAATCTGTGTGCATGAATTCTTATACAGCTGTATTAGTAATAGTCAAAAACTGGAAACAATCAAGATGTGCTGAGATCAAGAATACAAGGCAGTCTTGGTCCTTGGGTGGCTGGCTTTTTGCCCTTAGCATAAGAGTCTCCAGGTCTGTCCATGTTGACGGGTGGCAGAATTTTTTCCTTTTTTGTTTGTTTGTTTGTTTTTAAGGATAAAGAATATCCCATTATGTGAATGTCTGTACTATCTATTCTTTATTCATTCATAAGTCAGTGAATTACTGCTTCCACATTTTCGCTACCTTGAGTAGATGGGGCTGCAATGAAAGTAGGAAGCCTAGGTGTGTCTCCTTGCGATCCTGATATCCTTAAAATCTCCTAACTTGCTTCACCTAGGAAGATATCTGAGTCCCATTGAAAAGGCGAGGCCTCCATATATTTGAGAACTTTGTCTTCACTTACACAGTTATTCTCAAGTTTTTTTTGTTTTACAACCACTTTGAACTCTTTAAAAAAAAACCCCTAAAATGATTTGCTTGTGTAAATATCTACCGATATTTATAACACTTTAAGATAAAATAGACAAAATTAAGACATTTTTATTAATATATATGCGACAATATTAAAATCTTTACATTTTAACATAAATAACACATTTTGCTTTAAGAACTGTATTTCACAAAATAAAATAATTAGTGGGAAGATTAGCATTGTTTTTTAGATTTGCGAATCTCTGTAATAGAAGACAGCTAAATTCTCATAACTACTTCTAAACGAAGTCGAGTGCCATGTATTACTTTATGTAAAGTATATGAAAAAATTCTAGTCTGACTCAGAAATGTAGTCGGAAAAGGGAAAAGTATTTCATAGTCATTTTAGATTATTATGGACCTTGTTCTTTTTTTCTTTTGGAGTATCACTTTTATATTTATTTATTGATAAATATTTATTTTTTAAACTATTCTGGGTACAGAATAGTTGTATATTTTTATAACGTACATGTGATGTTTTGATACAGGCATGAAACATGAATTAAATCAACTCAGGGTAACTGGGGTATCCAACAACTACCATCATTTGTTTGTGTTAAGAACATTCCAATTCCACTCTTTTAGTAATTTCAAAGTATAGCCTAACACAGTGATTTTCAATCAGTGTGCTGTGAGAGGATCTTAGGTGTCCCATGAAAATTTGTAAAAAGCATCAATCAAATTATTTTGAAAGAATTTCAAAGCACAGTTAAGTATATGCTTTTGTTTTACTCTTTTTTTTTCTTTCATCACCATAATTTCAGTGTGCTGTGGAAGTTTAACTACAGGTTCAAGTGCGCTGTGCTGTGAGATGAAAAAGTTTGAAAAACTCTGGGCTATCTTATTGTTCATTACAGTTACTATGTTGTGCCACCAAATATTAGTCATTGTATCTAACTATCTAGTTATATTTTTGCCTCCAGTAACCATCCCCTCTTCATTTCCACCCTTTGCTACCATTCCCAGCTTCGGGTGATCCTCATTCTACCGTTTGTCCATCTCCATAGGAGCAGTTGTTGCTAATATTTAGCTCCCAGATAGGAGCGAGAAAGTAGGAGTGAGATTTGTCTTTCTGTGCTTGGCTTATTTCATTCACGTAATATAATGTTCTCCAATTCCATCCATGTTGTTGCAAATGCTAGGATTTCATTCTTTTTGTGGCTATTGCATACTCCCTTGTGTATATGTTTGTACCACGATTTCTTTACCAATTCATCTGTTGATAGACACTTAGGTGGATTCCAAATCTTGTCCATTGTGAAGAGTGCTGAAATGAACATGGGGATGCAGATATCTTTTTGATATACTAATTTCCCTCCTTTGGGTATATACCTAGCAGTGGAATTGCTGGGTCTTATGATACTTCCATTTTTAGTTTTTTGTTTTGTTTTTTTTTTTTTTTTGAGACAGAGCCTCAAGCAGTCCCCTTGGGTAGAGTGCCATGGCATCACAGCTCACAGCAACCTCCAACTCCTGGGCTCAAGCTAGTCTCCTGCCTCAGCCTCCCAAGTAGCTGGGACCACAGACGTCCACCACAACGCCCAGCTATTTTTTTGGTTGCAGCCATCATTGTTGTTTGGT
>NW_003852455.1:6639175-6642447 GCF_000181295.1 Otolemur garnettii | reverse complement strand
CTCCAACTCCTGGGCTCAAGCGAGTCTCCTGCCTCAGCCTCCCAAGTAGCTGGGACCACAGGCGCTGGCCACAATGCCTGGCTATTTTTTTTGGTTGCAGCCGTCATTGTTGTTTGGCGGCCTGGGCTGGATTCGAACCCGCCACCTCAGGTGTATGTGGCTGGCACCTTAGCCACTTGAGCCACAGGCGCCAAGCCTTCCATTTTTAGTTTTAATGAGAAACCCATATACTATTTTCCTCAGTGGTTTCACTAGTTTACTTTCCAACCAACAGTGTACAAAGGTTCCCCTTTCTCTACATCCTCTCTGGCCTGTCTTTTTGAAGGGTGGCAGGTACTGGGTTACCTGCCACCACTGGTGTCTCCCAGGGTCATGTGCAGCCCTAGTCCACTGGCTGTGAGCAGCACAGCTGCAGAAAGTGTCTAAGGACAGCAGCCTTTGCTGCCTGACTGCCTTATTAATGCAGGCCCCAGGCTCCTTTTTGTCAGCTGTTGTTGGGGCTACCGGATACTTGAGTTTCTGGGTGGAGGATTTCCCTCTGGCAAGGCTGGTCTAAACACTCCCTCTGTGGGTTCCAGCAGAATTCTGCTCTGTGCTCTTCCTCAGGGCAATCCTGAGTTTCAGTGTGAACTCCCACAATCACTCCACTAGCCCTCCCCCGGTTTGCTGGTGCAACACACCCAGATGATGGGGGCAAGGTGGACTAGGCAATGTTCAGACTATCTTTTCTGCCCTCTTCAGGGCCTCTTTCCTTGATATGATGTTAAAGCGAGGGAGCATCATCACTCACTTGATTTTTGGTTCTTCTGAAGGTGTTTGCTTGCGTGGAGAGTGGTTGAATTTGGTGTTCTTATGGACGGACAATCACTGGAGGGCTCTATTTGGCCATCTTGCTCTGCCCCTCCCTATTGTTTTTTGATACTAGGGTAAGAAGTTAGTAAATATTTTCTTAGAGATTAATTGAAATATGGATTGTGAAACTATAGCGATACATTTGTTACACTTTGTTACACAAATTGATTAGTCTATCTTACATTTTAAATGGATATTTTACCTAAACATGATTTTGTAACATGATGCATTTGTCATTTGTGAAATATTAGTTCACTAAATTATGCAGGTCTTCTCCATGATAGTACATTAAGTTCTAAAATATTAACAAATCACACTTATTAATATCACCACTCTTGTTAGGAAAGTCTATAATTATTGGGGAGCTGTCAAGCCAATGGACATACATTTTCCACATTGAAAACAGTTGATATGTTTTTATTTGAAAATGTAAATTTTATCATTGGCTACTGATACTTTCCTTGAGGTGACAACCTTATCTTATTTTTAATAAAATATTAAGCTAATATCCTAATCTGAATTTCCATAATTTGTCCTTCTTTCAAGTAAAAATGATGTTCCATGAAAAAAAGAGCTTGCAATTGGAGCATGCATGCAAGTGCCCGTCTTGAGACAGCTGTGAGGCTTCGAGAGCCTAATATTCACTAATCAGCACATCAAGGTCACAGAGGTAGTAATTGGTAGAGAACTGAATCATGAGACTATTCATGTGGCATGGGGAATTCCAGAACTGGTTAGAGAAGCGTCCAGATCATGCCAGGGTAAGAAGTTCCTGATTTTTAAAACTGTAGGTGGCATTACTATTCATTCATTGGTACTGATACACTTGTCACATACTCTATCCCTGGTATAAATTCATGACAAAAGTCTCTCCTGAAAGGTGCTTTGACTCAGGTGTCTCTGCAGGGATATGTGAGCTGAGTCATGGTTAGAGACAGCCTGACAATCTTGCTACGGGGTCTTACGGATGGGCAGAGAGAGCAGGGCCTGATATTGAACTGTAGAAATGATGACAGCTATACTCTTACTTGTCATCACGTCTGACAGGAAATCTGAAAGGTGATTCTTTGGGAACTTGACAGGAAAAATCCCTCTAGTGATGAATGGAATAAAATTTCATAATATGCTGAAAGAGTCTCCAGAGTGTAGAGCATACTTGGGAGAAGTTTCTGACTTATAGTATCTGCTTCCCTGTATTTCAGGGGGTTTCTTGCATTTGAAGGTAGGAGAAGGGGTTGCCACTTATCCAGGATACTGGGTAAACAATTAAGCCTCTTTTAAGTTGCACCATTTGGCCTCTGAGATTTCTTCCAGCTTCAGGTGAAAGAGAATTTTGACCAAAAATCTCCCCACTCTTTCACTCTTGTCCATTTTTATTTCTATAATTTCTCCTCCTAGAATTGGTTCATCTCTGAAATTCGATGAAGAGGTAATTAAATAGGACATTTTGTCTTTTTTTTTTCCTATTATTTCACACCTTCAGCAATGAGTATCTTAAAACGAAAGAGCAATACTACCTTAATCTCATACAAAGGATTTAGAAGGATTTAGGAAAACCAGAGATAAGTGATTTGCTACAGTTCTTATTTATTAGGAAACTGTGAAAGAATATCATTTCAGGAAAAGATGAGGAAAAGTTAATTGTTTATTAGTTATTTATTAAATGACTGCTTTGGGACAGGCATAGTTCTATATATTATTCAATAAAAACAAAAACAAAAACAAATAGAAAAAAATCCACATATCCATGGGACATAAAAATTGGGTACATACACCGGTAAGCATGTATCAGATGGTAGTAAGAATTATGAATAGAAAACAGGTAGGATAGTAGAGAGTGATGAGAAGCTAGGTTAGGTCTAATCTATATATGGCGGTCAAGGGAGGGTTTGGAGGCAGAGTGACATTTAGTCATAGGCTGAGCGCAATGAGGGACTGTATCACATAAATGGGCGAAAATGTCTAGACAGAGGGCACGGCAAAGGTCAATGGTCTGCCGTGGGCATGTGCTTTTGGTATAAGAGGAATAGTATGGAGATGAGTTTGGGTAAAGAATGGGCCAATAACAGAAGACAACATCAGAAAGGAAACAAAGAACAATATAATACATAGCATCCTGTAGACCACAGGCCAAGGCATAGAATTTGAATTCTATTTTCTGTAAAAGCCTTAGAGGGCTTTGAACAGAAGAGTGACATAATACCAATGGAGTTTTGAGATAATCGTGGTGCTATCTGGAAATTAGACCATGAGTTTAAAAATTAAAACCCAGTGGCCAATACTAGTGTTCAATAAAATATCAGCAGTCCAGATGAGAGACTGTGGGTACTGGACTAGAAAGCCAGTGACTAGTCAAAAGCTCCAATGAAACATCCATAGTCCAGATGAGAGACTGTGGGTACTGGACTAGAAACCCAGTG
>NW_003852455.1:6554052-6638731 GCF_000181295.1 Otolemur garnettii | reverse complement strand
CCAATGAAACAGCCATAGTCCAGATGAGAGACTGTGGGTACTGGACTAGAAACCCAGTGACTAGTCAAAAGCTCCAATGAAACAGCCATAGTCCAAATGGGACACTATGGGGATTGGACTAATGTCCAGTTGAGAAGTGAGATATGATGCATATTCTAAACCATAACTAATAGGATTTGATAATGGATTGGATGTGGTGTATGAAGGAAAAGAATGTAGTCACGGGTCTCTTCAAAGCTTTGGGCCAGAGGCTGAATACAGAGATGCAGTTGAACTAAGAAAGGAGAGATCTCAGGGTTTTGTTTTGTTTGCTTTTTTTGTGGTATAAAAGGGGTGGAGACAGGAAGGACCAAGGGAGAAGGGACGGTAACAATAGCTTAGTTTTGCCCATGTTTAGTTAGAGATTCCACTAGACATCCTGGAGGTGATGTGGAGCAAGTAGCTGTACCATCAAGCTGAGTTTAGGGAAGAAACTACGTCTGGTGTTTTAAACACAGGGAGGTTTCAGAAGGGTTTCAGTTGACAGGAAGTGACAGAAAATCAGGAAGGAGAAGCCCAAGTCGTCTGCCCGTGATTCTGACAGCTGCTTCCTGTGGAATTTACCCTGGTCTAGGTGGTTCTCAGCCAGGGCACTTTGTTTTTAACTGGAAATGCCTCCCTCTAAACTAAAATTATAAACAGTTCAGATTTTAACTGTGTCCAATTATCTTGACAGGCAAAGTGCTGGCCTAATAGCTCCATCAGAATAGATACTCAGTTCAATTTTCAAAATGTTTTTAATTCATTTAAGTTGCTAGTCTCAAATAAAGGGTCACAGAACCCTATCTGTAGCTGACTGCCGAAGGCACTTAATTTATAACGTTGGCTAAATGAGAGGCTGATTGACATAGAAGGAAAATGTATTAATAGTTAATACATTAATAATATTAATAGTTGTGTGGTATGAAATTTCAATATTGGACGTAAATTAACTCAATTTTTAAGTTTTCTCGAAAATGCATGCCTTTAACTTATTTTCATTTAAATAAAGTTCAAAAAGCCATTAATAATACAGACACGTTTCGACACACCTTGTTTAAGCAATTAATAAAATAAACCTTAAGAGTTTAAAAATAACATTTTTAAGTAAACGATTGGTACCTTTAATAAACATTTCTTTTATCTCTTCATTTAAAAACAATTCCATCTGAAGCATGACATTTTGATTTTTAAAAATTTTTAATTATTATGTTTGCCTAATATTTGTATATGTTCACAAGGTACATGTGATATTGCGTACTGAATGGGAAAAAAACTGCAAGCTTTTCCTCTAAGATCTGGAAAAAGACAAGCTTGCCCACTTTCAGCGCTGTTGTTCAACACAGTACTGCAAGTTCCAGCGAGAGCAATCAGACAAGAGAAAGAAATAAAGGTGACAAAGTGGGGAAAGAACAGCATTTTTTTTACCTTAATCTTGTTCTAAGGATCATACAATAGATTCTGGCAGATTCAGGCTTTATTTGCCTTGTTCCTACTGTATTAAATACTTTAATATAAACTATAAACTGCATTGCCTATAAAAATCAAATTAAATCGAGTTTTGAAAATGCCTTCAAAACTCAATAAGGAAGTAATGAATATGAGGATTGAAAGAAAGTCTATTACAAATTTTATGTTTTCTCTTCTCTAGGAAACTTGTGGAGACGAGAGTTTTTCTAACTTTCTTTTAATCATCTCCTAACATATAATCTACTGAAAATGGGAATCCAATAAAGGGATTATTTCATGGTTTGAAAGTTATAAAAACTAGGAAAATTCCCCTGTAAACATTTACAGTACTATAAACAAAACACAACTGTGCTCATATTAGAGTGTATAAGGGACCAGTTGCCTACTGTGTGCCAAGTAGTGACCAAGACTTCTTTTTCTGATTCTCTGACGGTCTCAGGGGAGCTTATGGAGGTTGTCAGGTACCTAATAACACACAGAAACAATGACTGGGTTACATCAATTAGACTATAAGAATTTATAATATTTATGACCTGCAATAAACCCAAAGAAAAAAGAGTGATTGTTACACATTTCAGAGGGAAAAAAAAGTCTTTATAAAAGCAATTTTTCTTTCCCTAATAAACCTATAGCTTAGGTTAGACTGAGAGGATTAACACTAATATTTTCCTTGGGGGATTTTTTTCTTCTTTTTTATGAGCTGGACTCCCGCATGGTGAGGTAGCAGTTTATATTTAAAAAGATTAAACAGCACAAAAACTTCATCTCAACCTACTTAATTTCCTAGGATTCCTGGCTAAAATACTAATCTGTTTTGCAAATGTGCAACCTGAGATCATGGGAGAGTTGGAATCTATTTATGCAGCCGAGTAAGCAAGACAGTGGGGAAATATCAGCACTTGAACTTAGAAGATGCACACTTGAATCTTAGTTCCATTAATTTTGTGAACTTGGGCAGAACTCCTTCCTTATCTGGCTCTCAATTTACTTATTTGTACAACAGGAGGTTGGTGATTCTATAAGGCAGAACTCTTTCAGAAGTAAAGGACAGAAGTGTAAGTCAAAATGCATTAAGAAAACAAAGAGTCTGTATGTGCACATAGCTACAAACTCTAGGGTTGTGATTAGCTGTAGATATGGTTGGATCAAGGAGCATGAATTAGTAATCGGGCCTTGTTCCTTTCTGTCCTGTGGTTCTCCTTTCCTCAGAGAGTTTGCTTCATGTCATTTGGGGGCCTTTTCATCTTTCAGAGAGTTTTTTTCTCTAATAGTGATAATAAATATTGAATGGAATCTCCTTGATCCAACTTGAATCATATATTCTGCCTCCCACTCATCACTATTAATTAGTTTATTAATCTATTTAATAATTATTATTTGAGCTCTATTATGTGGTGGGCACTGTTCTAGACATCGGTGATACAATGATGAACAGAAACTTAATTGTAAACACAAAAAGTTGCTGCCTTTATAAAGCATTTATTCTGATGGGACAGTTAGGAAATATAATAATACATGAATAAAAACGTAGTATTCTGTTATTCTTGTCATGTTACAAAGAAAAACAAAGTTAGGGGAAGTGACAGGAGAGTCATGGGGGGCTACTTTACAGAGGGTTACTGGATAAGTCTTTTGATCCAGAAGATTCTTCCAGGAGAAAGGTGATGTTAGGAGAAGCTTAAGACCATTATTGTATCTCAAGTATCACAAGGAGACTGGACTGGCCTGAGCAAAACGGTCTAGGAGGGCAGTGTTAAAGCATCAGGATGGGAAAACAGCTAGTGTCAGATGTTATTTTCAGTGAGATGGAGATCCAGGAGGATTGTAAATGGTAAAGCAACAAGAGAATTATCTAACTTATGTCTTCAAGGGATCAATCCGGCTGCTATATGGAGAATAGGCTACAGGACACACAATTTGAAATATAGGAATCAGCGAGAGGTTATTCTGGTCTCCTAGGTGAGAGATAACTGTGGCTTAGATTACAGAGCAGGTGGAGAAAAACAGTCAGTTTCAGGATGAATCTTGAATGCAGAGTTGAAATGGTTTGCAGATGGATTAAATATAGTCCTTCAGGAGGAAGTCTGGGAGTCATAAGGCAGGAAGAATTCTTCAGACACACCAGTATTCTTAGAGACGAAATGAAGGTGCCAAAGTTGGACATGCTTGGTGAGGGGAGTCTTGACTTTTTCCTCTCTCTTCTGAACTTGTATTAATAAAGATAATAGGAAGAAGACTTGGTTAGAGAAAGTGTAGGGAATCCTTGTTTTCACCTGTTTTGAAGGGCTATTGTGACAGAAGGAAAAACACTGCTGCATGTAACTCCAGAAGGCGTGATGAGAGTTGACCAGTCCAAGCTGTAAGAAGACTGACTTTGACTTAGCCAAGAGATGACTTTTTCAGAGAGAGAGCTGATAATACAGTCCTGGGAAGGCCTGCCTTGTCAGGCAGCACTTCTCATCTTTTATTTATTGGGATTGCTCCAGGAGTCTCTTATCTTGATGAACAAATACCAGGGATACTTGCTTCCTGCTCTGGGAGGTGGGTAGATTCAAAGTTCTTAGACTTTCTTCTAATCAGAGTTTCTATAGCTTCCTTAAACTCCCAGGGTCAGTGTATTTAAGAGTCTGGCTGGAGACACACACTTCAGTTGCTTTATTTTTTTATTTGAAAAGAACTTCAGCATACAAAGGAAAGGTAATTCTTGAAGCCCTGTGGAAAAGTTTTGATGCTCAAGTGACATAACGCCCTGTGCCATTAAGATTACTTAGAGAAAATAGTAACTAAAAACCAATACTAAAAAGAGTCTAATGATTTTTATGGTGAGATTGTGCTGTATTTCACAATCTATGCCATTAATATTCTCTCCTAGTTTTCAATGTCTGTTCATTTAACACTTAACAAATTGTCAGGAGACTCATTGTGTGACTATCATCTGTCTGAGTAAAGAGGCTTTTTACATTTGAACTTTTGATTAATGAACTCCATTTCTCAATAACTGAAGCCCACATAATGGGTAGGAAGGGGTTGCATATATCATATCTTTTTACTAATTCTCACAAAAGTTATTTTAATCTTTGTAGATAGCAAATCACTCACCCAAATTTCTTAAACTGAAATCTGAACTTTTGAGTTTGCTTGATCTCTGTTACATGTTCTCTTTCACCTTTGCTTGAAGATGCTGGGTCGCTTTCCACAACTGACATGTTGCCTTCACTTGATTTTTGAACCCCAATCTCTGCAGACCCTGCTGTCTGCAGTGAATACCTTTCTCTCCTTTGTCCTGCTAGATTCTTCCCTCTCTCTCAGCCTTCTCAGATTCCCTGAGGCTATCAATGGCTCCATTTCTGAGCTCCCCTTAGCACCTACACTTTGACCTCAATGCTAAACAGTATTATAATCCATTCTTGCGTAAGTTTCTTAAACGTATATATTTCAAGCTAACGCTGCTGAATTGTGATGAAGCAACGTTTTCAATTTTACTGGGTATTTTGAACTTGATTCTCTTTAGTGGTTTATCAATTTACATTTGTAAATGAGAATGAGAACACATGTCTTCATGGTCTAGCCAATGCTTGGTACAACGGAAAGGTATTCTTGAAGCCTTATGAAAATGCTCTTGGTATTTTAAGATTTTTATCAATCTGAAGAAGAAGAAATGAATTCTTTTTGGTTTCCCTTGATTATTAATGGCCATTCAAGGTTCTTTTCAAATACTTGCTTTGCATCCTATTTGATTTATATTTATGTCTGTCCCAGAATTTATAGTACTGGGGTTGTGTATGACCTTTTGAGCTGTACACTGGATGGCCTCCAGGGGACATCCTTCCCCTAGACCACAATGAGAATGGAGGTGGCCCTGAGGCGCAGGCTACGTGTTTCTCATCTCTCTACACCAGTTCTGTGTGGATGAGGACGTGGCATTAGTAAACACTAAGTAAGTGTTGCATCGAAGAGCAAGTTTCAGTGACAACCGTTCAGTAAAATTGCTTTACTTTCAACATTTCATGGAAAACTAAAATAGTAAAGTGGTTGCATCTAGACATTATTTTTCTTGTATTTTCTTTTACTGTTTCTTTTTAAATCACATTATCAGAAAGCATGCTTAATTCTGTACACGGGACTCTCCATGCTGAGCCCATATATTGTTCTGAAACTCATCCATGAGGCGGGATGATATCTGCTATTGGGGAAAGGACTCCATCAACAGTGTGCTTGAACTTGTCAAGATAAAGGCTTTCATTTTACAAATAAATAAGTAAACAAATACCCAAATAGGTCCTTACATTTGTGTAGCATTTTTGTTTAAAAAGGGACATTTACATATGTCATTTGACTTCCACCAAAAACATGTAAGTTGAGACAGTTAAGATGCAATTCTCCTCCCTTCTTGTGTCCCTCCACAGGTGTCAGATCAAGCTGTGTTGGCCAACTACAGCCCCTGGGCCAAATCTGGTCCATGGCCTTCTTTGTATAGCTCACATGCTGAGAGCTCACATGGTTTTTACATTTTAAAGAGTTGTAAAAACAAACAAACAAGACCAAATAAGAATATGTCACACACAGTGGCCCACAAAGCCTGAAATATTTACCATTTGGCCATTTACAGAAAAAGTTTGCCAGCCTCTGGTGAAGGCCTTTCCCATCTACTCCTGCTTCCCCCCAACCCCCCAGCCCCATTTTCTTTCACAGACTTGAGCAATCTATCTCTTACAGTCCTAATTTTGTCTTGGCATCCTGCTTCACAGACTACCTAACCTGACACTCTGGGCTCTTGTTACATTAAATTATTAAAATGCTATTATTAAAAGGCAGAGCTAATAAGGGGTAAAATCAGAATCGGAATCCAGGGCAGGCCTATGATTTCTCTGGTGATACTCTTAAGAAAAACTAAACAAAATAAAAGATTTCAAAGACAGTAAAAGATAGAGTCAATAATGGGCAAAACGGATTTGTTTTTTGGCTCTTACGAAACTTTTAGCCTAGCTACAATTTAAATGCCCATGATGGGGGTGTAAGTTCAACTAGATGAGTCCCATTAAGCTGATGTTTAGTTACTCTTTTTTCTTTAATCTTCTTCATTCTAGTTCTCCCTTGATTTTTTTTTTGCACTGCCTACTGGACATTTCTAATTGAATTTACATGTATAAGGGGCATCTTAAATGTAACACATCCAAAATGAAACTTTTTCTCTTCCAAACATGCTTTCTTTTTATTTATTTACATTTATAAATCATGACTATGTACATTAATGCATTTATGGGGTACAATATGCTTACATTGAACTGATTAACATAACCATCACCTCGCTTGCTTATTTGTTGTGGTAAGACATTTATACTCTATTCTTAATAGTTTTGAAGTGTCCCATTGTATTATGCACCTTAGATGAGGTCCCACCAATGACCGTCCCTCCTCCTGGTCTCCCCTCTTCCCTCCCCCCTCCTTCTCTTCCTGTCTGCCCTCTGTTGGCTTTTGGCAGCTCTATCTCACCAATTTCTCATGCCAAAAATTTTGGAACCATCTTTGAAGGTTCTCTTACTCACATACCTCACATCCAGTCAATCAGCAAAACCTGTTGGCTCCGTGTTAAAATAATACCCATTTTAACTCATTGCTATCACTGAACCATCTCTAGCCTGGATTATTGTGGTAATCTTGTATCTGAACCCACCATTTCTCTCCTTTTCCTCTTATAATCTATTTTCAGTGCAACAAGTAGAATGATTTTCTTACATCTCAATTTAGACCTGTGGTTCCTCTGCTCCAAACTTAACAATATCTTTCCTCTTTACTCAAAGGAAAAGATGAAACACTTACAATGGTCAGTCATGCCCTATGTATTTAGGAGTCACATTCCCTTTAAGCCTTCCTCTCACATTGTCATCTTCCATGCTCGATTCATTCCAGTGACACTGGCCTCTTTACTCTTTGTTGAATATTTTATACATGGTTCCACCTTAGTATTCTTGCAGGTGCTATTTCTGGAATGTTCTTTACCACCATGTAACCATTTGATTTGCTTCTTCATCTCAAGCTATTGCTTAAATACTCACTAATTGAGGATTTCCCTTACTACATTGTTTTAAATTTTTACCCTCCTTTGACTTTCTCAATATCCCTTTACTGCTTTTGTTTTATATATGCGGTTTACCTCTATCACTGCCTAATATATGTGTATTGTGCAGTATATTTAGCAAATTTATTTTGTTCATTGTTTGTAATTTCTATCTAGGATGTAAATTGCTAGAAGGAGGAGATTTTTATCTATGTGTTTTATTCGCGGCTGATGGGTTGTACAACTCCAGGGACACCACTTTCACTGGAGGAATGTTAGATTATTAAAATTATTGCCTGAATGAATATTTATAAAGTCTATGTGGTGCCAGTGCATCATCACATACTTAAATGGAAAATAAGCAGAAATAAAGATTATTTGTGTAACATGATGGTATGTAAAAAATAAAACAGTAAGAATAACCCCCAAAGGCTATTTTTGGAAAAAAAAAAAAGAAAGTTAGAAAAGATTCTATCAAATTACTCAAACGCTTTGCTATCAGGTAATATGATTATTATGGCCCTTAAAATAATTACTTCTACTTTCCTATGTTTTCCTACTTTCTTCACTAAGGCTCGATTTTATTATTAGGAAAAATAAATATTGTGGCAGAAAAATAAAGAAAATCTCTTCTCTTCATGTACTGGAGCTTGTGTGTCTTTTTAGGATTTCACTGTTTCAGGGAATATTCACTGATATTTCTTGCCCTTGATCTAGACATCTGCTTGACTCAGACCATTTACAATAGACTGTTGGAATTTTTATAGGAGTCAAGAAGCAGTGTAGATAGTTAGAAAAACACAGCATTAATGGAAACATGAAACCAAGTTGACAAAAACAATTAAAGAAATAAGTGCAAGCCCCTTTGGGGTGACAGTGTGCTGTAGTCCAGGTCAACTCAGTTCAGAAACATCAGTCCAGTTTCAAACTCTAGCTCCCCCTAACTGATGTATTGATGTGTGTGTGTACATGTGTTTTCTTACTTTTTCTTTTTCTATTGAGGGGGAGCAGATCAAAGGAATAAATAAACAAATGATAAAAACCAGTGAACTGAAATCACGGAGATGCTGTTCAATTATAAATAAATGAAAGGTGGTCAAGGTTTAGGTAAGGTCTCTCTTGAAAATTTCATATAGAAAACAAAAATAACTCGGGTTTCACTTTCTGTACAATCACTTATCCTCTTGGGCTCATCACTTGTTAAACAGAAGGCTATTCTTTAGAAGAGTATTTGTTTTGTATTAATGACTATTCTTGGAAGTAAATTAAAAATAATAGAGATTAATGAGAAAGGAGGTCATTGGCCAAAGAAATGTGACAAAACCTTTCAAAGACCACTTCCCTTTCACTCTTCCTCTTCCCCACTAAACACAAACAAAAGTCCCAAACCCAAAACCAGAAAATAAAACAGCAACATTAGAGAAAAGGTGAGTAGACAGCCATGTAATCTATTAAGTGCCTGGATCTGTGTTTACTCAGAAAATATTTGGGGCAGGTTTTGGTCCTGAGAGCTGACATAGCCCAGAAGTTTGTAATTGAAATTTCTTTAAGACCACATGTTGTAAATCTTCTGGGGAGCTCACGCTAGGTCCCTCTTCTCAGAGGTTCTGATTCTCCTCATTTGGGGTAGAGCTTTAAAAGCTCTCATGTGATTTTAACATGCTGTTATGGCTAAGAACCACTGCATGGATCTAAGGCCTTCATTTGTCAAATGAAGAAACAGTGGGTGGAGGTCTCCACAGTGCACATGGCTCAGGACCAGTGCTAGATTCCAAGTTCATGTCTCTTTGCATCTAACATTCTTCATGCTGCTCAGGCCCAGGACAGGATCTTACTCATTTCACACTGTCTGCATTCAGTGAGGCTGAGCCTATGTTACATATTCAGTAAATATCAATTTAATAAATTCATATCTAATTTCCAGTTACCAATACAGGCAATAGGGATAAAAAACTGTCAATGGAAACCAAGTATGCAAAATGCCAGGAGGGTTACCCGAGTTCAGCAGTGAGAACATCCCTGACTGCCTGTTTTAAGGACTCAACAAGCTGTCCTCATGTAGGTCTAGAACCTGCAATGACTTCTGTAAGATTTTACATGTTACCGGCTACAATGAAGTGATTTTAGGGCATGCTGAAGGTAAGTAGGGTGTGTGGGATGGGGTAGGAAAGGAATGTAGAAATCTACCCCTGCAGAAAAGAAGAGAATATCTGCACCCAGATCATACTAGGATCCTAGTGGGCTAAAACACGTGGGAGTGGGGGCCGAGTAGCACTTTCTCGTGATCTGGGCACACACACAATGTGCTGAATGAGGGGAGGAAAAATGAATTGGTTTGCAAGACAGTGGCATTCAGATGAGGAGGAGTCACACAGAGGTGGGTCTCCGTGACCTGAATCAAAATTCAGTTTTGCCTTCCACCCTTGTCAGGAGGACCTAGGAGTTTGATTTTCTCTCAAACTACATGGGCTTGGGCCTTCTCCCCAGAGACTGAAATTCTGTAGAAAGAAAGTGAAGATTCTGATGAAGCTCCTTAATTTAAGGACAGTTCAAACCAAACTCACTGGCAAGCACCTAGTTTTTCATGTCACATGAATGCCTGGGAAAGCACGTGAGAACTGAGGTCCTTTGCTTACCCGTCTATCTCATTCATATGAACGTTTCCCAGGGCGAGGCCACACTTAGGGCTGGTCACTTACTGAAACATTAAGATACAGAGTGAATGAGTGTCATCTCTGGCTTCCCTGAGAGGTAGTTTTGAGAGTCACCATCACAAAACGACGATGGACCTCCAGCCAGCTGTCCCCACCCTTTCTGCTTTGTGAGGGACACAGCCACATGAGCTTTCCCAGTGCTTTCCAGTGGACAAACCACCTCTCCATCTTATCATTTAATCATTCCCTGTCATGCGTTCGCTTTTCATGGCTGAGAGAAATTATTAAGGAATGTTTCCCGGCATCCTCTCTTAACACCAGCCTTGAAGAGGAGCTCAGTTTAAGAGAAGTAAAACATTCTAGTGGGTGGAGCCACTGAAATACTTGGATAGATGGCCCAGAGGCAGCACAGGGATTTCCCAGGAACAGGTGAGTCAGACCCTATCCCAGGCCGCCTCCTCTTTCAAGCAGGATGACCTTGATATAAGGGATGGGAAAACAAGCCACAAATTTGTTTTTACTACAAAACAACAATTTATTGAAAAAGAGCAATGCTTTATACAAATCCCATTATAACCCCCCCAAATATCTATTGATTTGTTTCCAGGTGTGGTAGCAGAGTATAAAAATATCAAAATTGGATAAATTCTGTTGGTCATTTTTTACTATAGTTTTTGGTCGTTTAGCAATTGGTATCCCCGTGCATGTACATTCACGCATCATTAGCATCTATGTATGTGGCAACGGCTCTTTAAAGTATGACTTTTAGAAGCATAGACTTTCATGTTTGGAAGACTCAGTAAAATTTACCAGTTCCAAATCATCCTAAGAGTCGGGCATCTGGTGAGCTCTCCCCATGTGTTTTGCTCTGAAGTACTATTCCCCGACTATCCGAGTGATGTCAGCTACCAGCCAAGAGCAAGAACTCGGGAGCCATCACTTAGCAGAGAGCACCTTACGGACACTTCTAAGCTATTATAATTCAAAGACTATCCCAAACTGTTGGCTTTATGAACACTCGGGTTTTTATTTTTCCTCATTATATCTGCTTTGCTATAAAAGGCATCAGGCCATTCTCACTAAAGTATCTAAAACTTTCTAGAATCCTTTTCATTTAGTGAGGCTGAATTTTGCTTCACTCTCTCATTGCTGGTGAAACTGGGTGAGAAAGAAACTCATTGCTTAAAATCCTCTCTTTTAAATACCTTAGTTTTTTCTTAATACAATACTTTTCACCTTTTGCAACCACATCTACATGTATCCTTGCTCACTGAATTCCCACCCAATCCTGTGAAGTGGGCAGATCGGGAATTAGCAAACCACCTCTTACAGGTGAAGCAACAAATCTAGGGCAGCCAAACGCCTTGCCCATATCCAGACAGTAAATAACAGCACCAACATTCAAATCCAGGTCTCCAAACACCACGGCCAACACCCTTTCCATTACATCATCTTGTTCAAGTGAAGACGTATTTTGTACAGACTGAAAAAGAGCAGTGTGAAAATGGAACAGAGCACCAACAATGTGTTAGGCACGGCTTAAGGAAAGGAAACATACCAGTGGAGACAGGAGGACAGGGAACCACACCAAGGTGTGTGTGCAGTGACTTGTAAATAGCCAATTGAGCAAATGAAAACATTACTTAGACACACTTCATGTTCAAAGAATGAGAGTGATATCAACTAATTAATACTCACACTACCTCTACCAAATGGTTAAGTATCATTATCTCGATCTGACAGATGGGCAAATAGGCAGAAAGATAAAATTATTGGATTATAGCCATGGAGAGAATATTTGTCACCACATTATCACTCCAGAAAGTCTAGCACTTTGTTCAGACAAACAGACCACACCTCTTCATGAAGACAGGTAAACTATATGATAATTACATACGGGAAAACAGCACAGTTGAAGAGGGAAGAAGAAAAAGGTAGTTTGGGGGATGTACAACTATAAATAAGTAGCTTAAACATTCAATCAATAAACTGTGTTCCAACACTGGGGTGAGCAGCACAGAGCTACTCAATTAGACAAATATTTTGAAAGCAGGCGAGGGTGCTACAGTTCAGAGTCCAGGGATGGTGTGGGAAGGTCAGAGGAAGAGACCACTTCAGTTACATAGAAAGTTGCCCACTTGCCTCCAAATTCTGATCTGTAAGAGATTCTTATCGGTTTTAGAAATTAAAATGTAGACTATGAAATGTGTTAGATTCAGGAGTTAGAAACCAACCAAATTAAAAAAAAAATAATGGAAAAGCAAGTGCTCTAAGATTATGGTAAAAAATAATACATATACAGGTACATATAAAGGGCACACATGAAGAATTGAAAGAACTTATACTTCACTAGGTAGGTCTGGTCCAATAGTAAAGACACTGAAAGCTGACGACAGAGGGGAAATGACTTGGTTTATAACATCTGTCTACATAGAGGAAGATGAACGTGTAACAATAAACTTATTTAATCAATATGGAATTAAATATTTTTTGTATTTTAAAGATATTTAAAGTATGCTGGCATCAACATAATAAGAAGAGTTGTTCATTGTCTAATTTTTTATAGAAAACATGTGTATATACATATCTATATATATGTAAAGAGCAAACCCTCCCGCCACTTGAGTATGGGGCGAGTAGTAACACGCATGGAGAAGACCTTCCTCTTATATTGAGGAAAGAGATAAAATAAGACTAGGTTATTTCTGGCAATAGGCCTTTTGGTTTTGTAACACCACAGTTCAGATTACAACAGTTCAAACTCTCATGTCCTAATGGCAATGATAGGATTTTCCTGTCCATTTTCTGATTGTTTCAACATGAATGTCTCCCTTTGCCTCTGTGTCACACGTAGTCTTTCCCACTGGAAGGTGTAGGTTTTGGATAGGGCCGCGGTGTTGGGTAAGAGGTTGTTTTTTCAGGACAGCAGCAGCAGAGGAGGGCACCTCCCAGAAGGCAGAGAGAAGCAGCAGCCCAGCCAGTGAAGAGCGCCTGGCCAAATTCGTACCTAAGAAGAAAAGAAATGCATTTGTTAATCAATGATTTATGGGCAACTGATATATTAAGGAAGAAAATAAATACTCATATATTGTTTGTTAACAACGACCCACTGTGATTCTTTGGGAAAGTACTTTAGGTTTGTGTACATATACTCAGAAGAATGTTTGTATTGCAACTGTTGATAATTTGCAATAGTAGATCCAGAAACAGAACGTGCAAGACTAGGTTAATCACACCAATATTTCCAAAGACTTTTCCATGGGTGAGAGAATGCTTACCTACTTCAGAAGTGGGGTTTAGATCATGACTCCCAGGCTAACCCTTAACAAGTCATGCTATCACCAAGTAACCATCCTGTTCTATAAAAAAACTGACACAGTGGGATGGAGACTATTAGAGTTTCGAACAGATGATGCCAGACACCTATATAAACTGCCATCCAAATTTTATGTTTTTGAGAAAAGTAGTTCTGAGGAGCCTGTTAACCACTCTGGATTAAGCTTATCCTGGTGGATGTGTTAAACCGCACACCTGGGCTGAGATATCTGTGAGTGATTATAGACAATAAGGGTAGAGAATGGCTGGATCTAGGAGTTAAAAGAATTTGAATCCTACTGCAAATTCTCAACTACTGTGATTCTGAGATAGCAACCTCTCCACCTTAGTTTCTCCTCCTTTCAAGGAGAGATAATCCCATAGGCCTCACTGGACTGCTTTCAGGACTATGTGTGCTAATGTAAATAAGTGCACAGTGCCTAGCAATTTGTAAAGTGCTTTCATGTACATGACTGGTATTATCACTTTGGCCAAATTCTAGCCTGTTGACCTCTAGGAGTTTCTGCCCCTACATGGTAAATGTGATGGGATGAACTCCAACACAATCATTGCAGATGTGGTCTCCTCTACGTGGGTGATTATATAAAAAGAAGAATATATTATCTCTCCAAACAGGGAGATTTTTCATCCATTGCTTCCAACATTTAACAAACAATAATTACATCTGAACGTGATGACTCTGAATGTGGTTATTAGGCTTGAAAGATGTACAGATGGTAAGATGAATAGCCTTGTCCCTGGATCAAAGAGTGTTGTTATGAGAACCAAGCTGAGAGCTGCTCTTCAACTTGCTCAGCTCACAGTACTAAAAAAGATGACTTTTGTAAAGCCAATTTTACAGTTGTGATGGAACATAAACTTCAAGGTGGGAGCTCAATACACCTGAAAGTTACAGCTTTACATGTAAAAATGAACTGTTGTGAAGCAAGTATTATTTATTAACCCCTACAGTAGTACTATTTTTTTTTAATTCAACCATACTACATCATTAACAAATAATCATAGTTAGGGGTTATAAATATCAAAATATACTTCAGGAAGAAAACTTCAAATGTTTTTAACATCTTTATTAATACTTGAAGGAAAAAAAAAAACAAGGAAAAAAATTCCAGTATAGAGCTTAAAACTTTTCTACTTTGAAGTACATTTTGTCATCAATATAGGCTGTTAAAGCAATTATCAAACTCATGGTAACATGAGTCACAACTCATTTACATTGTAAGTTTGACAGAAAATTCCATAAAATCTTCAAATCTTGGAAACTATGGTACTAGAAGATCTTTGCAAGACAGAAAAAGGGTATTTTCTCATAAACTATTTTATGCATGAATAGAATTACCTGGCATTGACTGGAGTCATGGGGTCATAGAATTCTTGAACAATTCTATTGCCATACCATGCTGTGGCAACTAAAATAGCCAGACCTGCAGAAATTCAAAACAAAAGACTTTTAGTCACAATGGAACCCTAACCATAGATATACAACCCGTTAACCTAAACGTATTTAACAAGAATTAAATCTCATCAATAGGCTGACACTTTTATTTTAGTATTAGGGAGAGTAGAAGTTCACATATGATTTATCCCAAGAATCCTGTTAAGATACACAAAAATATTAGGTTAGGGTTAAGCATAATTTACGACATCTTGCTCACCGTAGTTCAAGGTCTCTTGTACAAATAATGCTATTTGAAAACAAATCAGCAGTTTTGTGTTGTACAAGATTTTCTTCAAAGATACTGCTATGCATTAGTGTATTAAATTACTTTCTATGTTTTTCTTAACCAAACTCAAATTTTACATTTCTGCAGGGTCAAAAAGGAAATAGGCAGCTAGATAGTGGATAGAATAGGACTGGTCTCAGAATGGACCAGAACGTTCACCATCCCACTGCCCCCTGGCTGAGGCAATGCTTGGCACAGGTGCTGATTGCCTTGAGATTTGCTGTGGGTGCCACATCAGATCAATTTATGCAATCCAATCTCAATTTCTTATAGTACATTTAGTAATGTAAATATACATTTAGCAATACCAAAGAAACTACTTAGTCAAAATAATTCTTTTCCTCATTTAAAAGAAATATGAAATTATCTCAATTTTTCATATCCAAAGAAACTAAATAACTTCTTTTTATGGTAATAAAAATTAAATATCTTTATGTGGCTCCCTCTCCCCTCCAAAAAACAGAGTGGCTCAATCTAATATTCTCTAATGTTTGACATAAACCATCATTGCCTTCACCTGGCCAAATAGACCATGTGAATGCTCTTGAACTTGTGTCCCTTACCACCAAGGAAGTTCCTGAAATGGGAGTGATCCAGTTACCTGGGAGAGTTATAAGAAGGCTCGCAAAGAAACGATATAATGTAATAAGCTCATTTATAGCTCTTGATGTAAGAATAAATTATTGAGAATAAGGCCCCATTATACCTTTTCAGACAGTTTGTTAATTTGCCTTTAGATAAACAAAACAATTGGTCATTTTAAACTAATCACATCTTTGGCAAAACTACAGACAATGTCCCTCCATTACGGGTTAAGCCCGTGTTATAATGGTGGAAAAGCCCCTGTTACAGGTCTTCCATCAAAAATAAAATAATAAGAGCAAGTATTTCTAGTTTGACCTAGGAGTAGGTCATATCACTGATTTAATTTCTAAAAGCAACAAACTACTTTATATAGGTATACTGTATATAATATGTAGTATGCATAGCAGTCTTCTGTTATATCTAGATATTAATATTATCTACATATATATACCATCTATATAAATACAACTAACATATCATAGAATATATAGATAGTACACAGTAGCCAAGTACTACTGGGAAGGTTAGATGATGTGTCCTTTCAGAAAATGAGAGCCAGAAGACATGGGCAGCTCCATATCAAAGCTTTGTTATAGGCTTATATAGATATATGTGTATATATCTTTAGCTGTGTATAGTATATCCATACGTATTTACATATCTGTACTATGAACTACTTCATATATAGCCCATAGTATATATAGCCACCTAGAGAAATATGTAATGTATACTATATAGCTATATATGGAAAATATTTTACATAGATATATATGTGCTATATGATATATGTCGATATGTAGTATATATGCTGATATGATACAGTGTGTGTGTATATGTATGTCTTTAACTATATATACATGTATTATATCTGCATGTATTTATCTATCTATAGCTATATATACTATGTATTACCTATGTGTGAAATATGATGATACTACATACTATCTATGTCTGAAATACATAGTATATATAGTTGTACAGAGACATATGCAGTATATATGAAAATATTGAAAATAATTTGTTTTATAAAGCTCTGAAATGGTGCACGGTGCTGCCATCTCCTCTGGCTCTCTCTGCAAGGACACGTCATCCAACCTATCAATCAACGCTTGAATAAAACAACAAATACACATTTATTTATTTTCTGTGGGAAATATAATCTCATTATTTTATCAAGTTTTGGAAAGGCATTTCAGTATCTTTTTCTTTCCTAACCTACTTAGCCCAACAGCCTACCATTTCAACATTCCACCTCCATCCCAATTGGCCTTTCTCTTCATTGTTCTATGGGTGCGTAACTGTTTATTCAAGAACTAGATCTGACCATTCTAAACTCCCGTCCCCCTTTTGCTCTAATAATCCCATCCATCCCTCCCAGTCCTGTACCATTCACCTGTTCTTTATGCTCATTATCACTACTCCTCATCTTCTCCACATAGTATCTGTGGAGACACCATAGAAATTTTCTGAATTACATGGAATAGTTCCTTAGCGTTTGCTAGAAAGCAAACACTTCTCTTCACCTGAAGAGAGCAGTTCTAATAAACCAGTTGGTACCTGAAACCTCAACACCGAGACCTGTCCCATGTGAGCACAGATCTCACATGTTCATTTGGCTCCTGCTTGACAACAGCTAAGTCAACCAGACTTCAGGTCTGTGTCTGCAGATTTTAAAGAGACTGAAATCAATTCAAGTGCAATGGATACAACATAATTTAAGGAAACTGAAAACTGCATGTCAAATCATACTAGGAACAGGTTATCAGGGTGATGTGTGGAGGGGGCAGACTCTATTACCTGCGATAAGAAATATCACGCCCCCAATGACAGCCATCCGCATCTTCTGCACCTCATCATCTTCCAGGCATTTCATACACTTCATGCCAATGGTGGCCACAAAAATTGCTATCAGTCCCAGGAGGATTCCAACCACCATCAAAGCACGGGTTGCTTGCAAAGTGCCTGAAAAAAAAATTTTTAGAATATGTAAACATATTCTTAGATCAACAAGAGAAGAAAGAAGGCCAAGGACATATCAATGTTGTACAGAAAACTCAAGTAGGAGTTAGGAGACCTCAGTTCTAGTAATGTTCCTGTTGGTAACAGAATCTTCTGGGCTAGATGATGAAAAGAGGTCCCCCAGCTCTAACATTCTATGTTTTCAACATTACATTCAAAACAAACCAGAAATATAATTAATGACCTTGTTTAGATGAACTAATACATATATAATCCTTACTAATGGAGAATTTTGATTCCAAGAAAACAATCAAACCTAGTATCCTCAGTGGTAACCACGTGTAATTAAAATGGTTTACAATATATCCTTGATATCAGTCACAAGCTTTACAACCTAATTGTCAAGCATCAGAAAATTTAGGTGATTTTGGAAGATAAAAAAATGAATTTCTCACAGATAATCATGGCTGGATAAGCAAATTTGTATCTCCAGTGATGCAGAAAGGCATCGAGGGTAGGGAAGACTATAAAAGGCATTTTCTTAAAACAAAATAACCTTTGAGATGTTACCTTGGGACACAGTAGTAGTTTCGCATCCAAAGAGATCATCAGTTTTTAAAGCTGTTTAAAATGGCGTGTAGTAAACTAGTAGACACGATAATTTTTAGATTGTATGTCTCAGGATTTCATTAATTCTCTGTTGTTTTTGGTATACTAAATCATGATCTGAGATATTATGTCAATTTGTTTCTTAAAGGGTAAAAGCTTGATAGCACTGATGTGGCATAAAAACATGGACTTTAAAAATGAGCTGAAACAATGGTGATTAGAAGATTCTTGTTTAAATTATAGATTTATTTCTTCCTTCAATTAAATATCACAATGTCACTGACCATGTTAATAAATAATAAATATTTTTTGCATACCTAAGTATTATTTACCTTGTAACAAATTATACTACCTTGGGTAAGGTACTTAGTATTATTTGGAACAATGCTGCATTGTGTAAACTGTGATCGATCATCCTTCTCTCCAGGATATTAGAAGAAGTGATACTACGATGGTTTTTAAAAGTGACCGAGATAAGTGTATGGAAAAAATTTTCTATCTCAATGTTTAATTTAGACCTAGACTCAGTCTTAACATCTCCAGGGGTGATAACCTTGGTTATCAAATATAATTAAGGCTAAATATTTCAAAAACTTTATTAAATGTTAATTTAATAAAGATAGATACAATAATTACTTAAAAGGAAAGAGAAAAGTAAAACAATAAAACTCTTGTATTTAATATAGATTTTAGATTTGGTCCTAAGATTACATTCAGAAGGAAAACATTTCAGGTTGAGAGATGCTAAAAATGGAGATGCTGAAAGTAGCAAAGATAAACCATAAGTCTAAAGGATAGCATGACCACATATCCCATTTTGCCAGGTACTGTCCTAGTTTTAAAACTAAAAGTCCTACATCATTAGAAGGCCCTCAATCTTGGCAGACTGGGAGAGCTAGACACCCCAGAGGAGGATGATAGGATGTGGGAAGAAAAGTGGGGTTTGGCAGGTGGGGAGAAGGTGTTTACCCTGCAGAGCACTGGAAGGCAAGGTTAAGGGCTTGGAGTTCCTTCTAAGTATTATCAGAAGTCATTGAGGGTGTTAATAAAGCAGTGACATGATTTTTACCCTCAGTATAGAGATCACACAATTAGTAAATGTTTATTTCTGTGATCGACCTTCAAATATGTATAGCCTTTTACATCTGAAAGCCATCTCCACTTTTTTTTTTCTTCATACATCCTATTTTCCAACCGTTTATTAGTCAATTCTGGTGCTTTCTCTGATCTCTGTCCAAGTTTTCCACTTCATTCAAGTTGTAGGGCCCCAAAGTGGACCTCGAACACTGATTTGTTCTTCAAGTAAAAATAGCAAGCAAGTAGTCCAGCAGGTCTGAGCACTGGGATTACACGGTAGACTTGATGAGGAGTCTGCTGGGGATCAATCTCATGAATCAGGCTTGTATAAAACCACTGATCTCCCAGGCAAGGAGCCTACACACATAACTGGCTCCAGGGTTCCATCTGTCCCTACCTGGAATGATCTGATACAGTTTTAATCTCTAAGTTTCCCCCAGTAAGTTCTCAAAGAAAATACATTTGATACGTGTCACGTCTACTTTACTACTTCTTTTACAGTTTCTAAGGAGGAGTTGGCAGATATTCTATTCTGCAATTGCTATGCCCTACTGTGCTTCATTTCTCCAGAGAATAATACATTGTTTGTATAATACAAATTGAAAAAAAGGAGAACATGGAAAAAACCAATATTTTGGAATTATATAAGCCACAGGAAGGGGATCATGTTTCATTTTAAAAATGTTTTGCAAAATAATATTTTTCATTTTTATCCTGGCAAGTACTGACTTATTCAAATGTTTTTATTTTACTATATTATAATAGATTGGGATCAGACACAAAATCTCATCTTTCTTTATTAGAGATATTTGGACCAATTATTTAATGAAATGAGGGAAAAATGCAAAAAGAATACCGACATACAAACACAAAAAATGCTGAGAATTACAACAACATGAAAACTCACTAGCTAGACACGTATAATGATAGATTAGAAATCACAGTAAGCAACTGTTGTGTTTCAAGTTATGAGTGTTTTATGTGTAGATCAAATCTAAATTGCAGAGTTTTAGCTGGAACCAGATGAATCCCTTTAAATTAAGGTCTTAGGGAGGCCTTTTAAGTAGTTCTAAAATATGTAATTGTGATCTCCTGGATGATTTGAGCCAGATATCTATTTCTATTCTCATCCCATTGCCTGTACATGGTAAGTCACAGTGATTACTCAATCTATGTTCAATAAATTTAAATTAGAACTTTTTTATCATTAAAAATTGTACTTATATGATAAATAAAAACACTTTCTGTGTTTAGCTTAACCTTTGAAATACTGAAAAACACCTCCCTAAAGAGCCCCGGGAGGCTTTAATGTTGTCACATAAATCCAGGCTTATTTTAGATCACTAAAAAGCTAAAAATTCATGCAGAGAGTAAAAATTTATACGTTTTGATTAATTTGGTCTATATTTAAAATTGTGCTTCTCCTGAGCTTCTAAGAGAAAGTTATAAAATAATATTTGGGAATAGAGAAATACAGCATTTCACTATTAACTTTGAGCTGGGGTGATTGGATCAAATCTAAGATCAAACATATTCCACTCCTGGCCCTTTAAATTTGAAGACACCTCTCCATTATTATGCTCGCTGACTGAAGTGTCTATGGAAAACCAGATCAGCCAACAGTTGAAAAGTTACACTATTGTTTCTCAGCATTATTCAGCAGTAAATGGAGAAGGCAGTCTTTTAATTATACTTAGCTAGACTGATAATCTTGAGATTAAAGACCCCCGAAGGAGTTCTCATGGCTTTCAACCTGAAAGTATAATTTTAAAAAATGCATACAAAGGCCTCTACTTATAGGACAAGAAATGAGTTAGAAGTTACTGATCTACTTTAGTGAGGTTAATCAACAAACGTGGAGGAAGACAAGCGCAGACAAGTATGTGGAATTTTTTCTAAAACTTTAAGTTTTGCAACTCAGGCAGCACAAACTATTATAAATACCTAACATTGTTTATATTACTTACTAGCCACATCACCCTCGGTACTACTTATATCTTACATAAAATATAGTATTCTCCTGGTATAGATTGGTATTGATTCCAGAACCATCCATATATAACTAAATCTATATATTAAAATCTTGCAGTAGGCCCTCCAGAGCCTGTGTGTACAGAAAGTCAGCCCTCCATATACATGGGTTTCTTTCTTTCTTTCTTTTTTAATTAAATCATAGCAGTGTACATTAATACTATCATGGGGTACATTGTACTGTTTCTGTATACAATTTGAAATACTTTCATCCAACTGGTTAACATAGCCTTTATGTCTTTTTCTTAGTTATTGTGTTAAGACATTTATATTCTACACTTAGAGAGATTCACATGTACCCTTATAGGCTGAACCATAGGCGTGATCCCACTAATCATCCTCCCTCCACCCATGGGCTTCAAATCCCACAATCCAGGGTTGGTTGAAAGAAATCCACCTATCAGTAGACTCCTGCAGTTCAAACCACATTGTTCAAGGTCAACTGCAGATTTCAACTGTATCTCTATTCTCACATATTCCCTTTTTGCATTGGTCGTTGCTTAATAAGTGAATTGAATGACTAGAACAAAAATATATGCCTTTCTTCTGCCCAGCAATTAAGTGAGCTTAACACAGAATGTCACAGAACTATGCTCCCAGGGACTTTTTCACTTACTACTTCTTTTACTTTTACTGAAGTTGAAAGTCCTACAACAGTCCTCATTGTCAGCATTTCCATGTTATTGCTACATGAGCTAGTGGCCTCTGGGTGTGACCTCAGGACGCAAGCACAGTCTGTGATTGAAGTGGCTGGAATAAAGCAGCCTGTACCACTTTTTAGGATGTCCTGTTTTGCTGCCTTTTTTGTTTGTTTCTTAGAGAAACTGTCTCATGCTTACATGTATGCTTCTACGTTACCTCCGTAATACTCATCACACCAGTCAAAGATGCCCAAGCTATACCACTTTCCTATTTTTCTCTAGTCGCTGTAGTTACTAACAAAGAATGTTGGCACTAGAAGGAAATCTTATCGATGCCCTATGAGCAAGAATAGGGCCCAGCTCGTGTTTGTTGATAGTACATGAAACACGAATTTATCTTCTTATTCCACCCACTCTGTCCTATTTTCTAAGTGGAGGGAAACCACTTGAATCCAGGGAGATCAAGTGGCTAACCATTATACACACGGCTACTGAGTGCAAAAACTGAGTCAGAATTGAAAACTTTTGTTTTAACTTTCATCATTCTAAGAGACAGAGCTAACACTTGAAGCATATCTGAATACCAACAGCCCTTTGACTACCCTCAGTTCAGCAGGCAGAACGCAGTCTGGAGAACAAGTGGACGCCCTCTTCTTTGCCTATTCTTCAAAGGCTCTCCAAGTCAGTGATTTTGTCTCTGATTGAGCCTGACATCATGGTGATAGTGCTGGGAAGCCTCACAGCAACCAATACTCATTAAGCACACCTACACACATGTGGATTCATGCAAAGCAAGTTAAACAGGCTGGAGGAGCTTATAAACAAATTACAGAATCTCATGGGTAGGTGAGACTTGAGCGAGAGTCTAGCCTAACCTCCCATTTGTCTGGTGCTCAGATTTTCCCTACAACCTTCCCACAAAATGCTTACTTATTCTCTGCTTGCACACCTCCCACCACGCAGCTCCCAGGGCAGCCCAATCTTTAGACAGCTCTAGCTATTAAAGTCAAGCAAGAAGAATCAATTAACTTAAACAATAGCTCCCTAAAAGTGGGATCAAAATAATACATGGTGTATAGATTAATCAAAAAATGTCTACTGCGACTGTATCTGGCCTCTTTTTAATATATTTCACCTTTCAGCTGCAAGAGTCATCAACACCAATAAACATCACATAGTTTGGATGAAATGGAAATTGTCCAAAGCATTATAAAATCACAATACACAGTGTGATATTTGTTTCCCCAGGAAGTTTCTCAGCTACATTTTTATAAACTGCTTGGCAAAAACTACCGAAAAGAAACTCTGCTCTATCTCATTTCTCATATTGTATACTATGTCCACCCTGTACAATGTCAGCACACTGTATCCCATCAGATACTTTATGAAGGTCATGTATTTTTGACAACTGACTATAGTTTAATCAGGGAACAAGGGGTTTTAATATTTCCCGTGCTAAAACCTTGATAAATCCCCGTGTCTTTATTCTAAGTCACCAAGTAAACTCTACTGAAAAAGACGGCATGATGGACAATTTCAGGAAGCCTGCAGCCAAGCTTTTCACCTAAAAGCACTTCATGACACACAAGCTTTTATGAGAAACACTACTTACATATACACAAATAATTCTTTTCATCTGTAGGTGTCATAGAACTATACCAAAACTGGACAGTGAATCACCTCTCTAGGTCTCTATCTCGGGTGGGTGTGAACACCACCATTCAGGTGTAGAAATAGAGACGGGTTTTCCAGGCTCCGTCCAAAGCTCCAGTGAGTCACTGGCAGGTATTTAGAGAACATGTGAGTCAAGGGACCCTCTTCTGGGAATTCGTCTTGAGAGAAAGCCCTCAGCCCCACCTTGGATAAACTATGGCTTTAACTAAAACAAAGAGTAGACTTCGATCTGGAGTTAACAAAAAGAAACCTCTATAATGTGTGTGTGTGGGGGATGTTTATAATTTCCATCAGAGTTTTAAAAACTGTGATAACTATAATAACCAGTAATAAATAAAAATAAAACATTTTCACCCATCATGTGAAAGGAAGCTTTGTTTAAGTATTTATAACACATATCGATCTGATTTCATTTGGTCAATGAGAGAAGTTAAAAGGCAGCTGATGTAAAGATTTTGAAAATTAATCTTTTGATCAGAAGAATAGAATTAATAGTGAGAACTCTCCAGAATTGTTCTTAGAACCTTCTCCATCTGCCAAGTCCTCAACACGGTACCTAAATAAATGCGTCTTTCCATGAGAAAATTCAGTGATTATTTCTCAATCGTCCACTTTATAAGCATGAATGTAACTCAGGAGGTCAACAGTCCACACATAATCACTAAACTTAGAGGTGAGTTTTGGTATAAGGGAGTCCTAACATGGGAACGTTTAAAAGCTGAAATGATAACACTCAAAACCACATCACACGCTGACTGACCAAATGCCCCAGATGTTCAAGGTGTTTAAACGGACTTGGACCAGGCTCAGTAACTCAGCTACCTGTCCTTGACACACATTATTAGAAGGTGTTCCTCACTAGGACAAAGCAACAAGTGATGTCAACTGAACAATGAGGACACTGCCCACCTGCAGCACACAGTGAGAGGGCTGGGGCCGGTCCTGTTTATCTAGTAGATAAAGACTAAATTTCTCAGGAAGAACCTCATACATGAATTGGTATTCCCTAAGTTAGGGGGAAATTAATCATTTTTGATTAAAACCTTTCACTCAAAACTTTTCATTTAAAAAAAAGTGAAAAAGGCATTCCAATAACCTCCTGCTCACCATCCTTAGAAATATTTGTCTCTACATAATCCTGTTCAACTTGACCATTGAGCACCGAACCTCCATTACATAGAAATTCCCTTGTGGAAGACTGAAGCCCTCTGGGGCCTTCCTCTCCCAGCTGACCTTTGCTCCCCTCGGCTGTGACTATTTTGTCCATTTATCTTCAGGGCCTTCACTTTCCCCTTTGTAATACGTTGGACAGGTTATCATTTAGAACTTCTCTTTCTTGTCATTTTTTTTTTTTTTTAAACCTACTGGCAACTGTCTCTTTCCAAATGGCACTACACAACTGGGCTTTTCTGAAGGCTGAAAATTTGGGGGAATTGCAAGAGGTTTCTTCATAGAGGGACTCCCTGCACTAACTGGATTTTACACTTAAAGAATAAAAAATTCAACCTCGGCTGAGTAAAAACACCAAGATGTGACATTCCATGTAGAAATGTAATAATACGAAAAGTAATAGTAAAGGTTAAAAAATTGTTTTATGGAATACTTTGGGGGTATCTAATTTTGCATACTTTAGAAGCTATCAGCCTCCAAACTTTTCTAGCCATCCCGTTTTCTTGTCTGAGCCCTGCCAATTTTTAATTTACACAGAATCTTAGAAAGTCCAGGGAGGCCTAAGGGCTCAAGATCGCGCGCTCCCATGTGCATCGTCTCCCTCTCCACCTACCTTTATGGGATTTTAAGATGAAACTACACCTAGGGTAGAGAAAACTGATACTAAAGAGTTAGAGGCAATACTAGGGTTTATCTCCCTGTCCCCAAGTTCTCTCCAGTTCTACAATAAAGCACCAGGTCGGAAGACTTGATCAGCTAAAACCAATAACTAAGGCAATCACACAACAGAATGCCGGAGAAGGAGGCCACTGGGGTTGGACGGTGGCTATGGGGGGGGAGGAGGGTGCGGGGATGCACTCACTGGTCAGATTCAGCAAGGAGTCGAAGACTTTGCACTGGATCTGCCCAGTGCTCTGCGACACGCAGGACATCCACAGCCCCTCATAGATCGCCTGGGCGGTCACGATGTTGTCGCCGGCGTAGGAGTAAATCTTCCACTGGGGCAGGGCAGTGCTGACGATGGCGCCGATCCAGCCCAGGAAGGCTAGGATGAAGCCCAATAACTGCAGTCCCGCGTTGGCCATGGCTCGCTCGGGCGCCGGCGCTGGCTCGGGACGGGCAGGTGCAGCAGGCGGAGAGTTGGCAGGTGCGCGCCTGGGGCTCCCAGAGGTGGCGGGGCCGCACCGGGAAAGTTAACGTGGAGAGTCCTGCTTGCTGAGCCGCGGCTGAAGAGGCTCTGGGCCCCGGTCGGGGTCTGGGTCTGTGGTTGCGATGGCAGAAGCTGCGGTCGCTCCCGCCTCAGGAACTGAGAAGCCAAACCTCTGGGCGCCGCGATTTAAAGCAGCTCCGCCCCGGCCCAGCCCCGGCAGCCACGCAGCGCCCCCTGGCGGTTTCGGGCCGGCTCTCCCGGAGGGCGGCAGGGCAGGGAGCGCCCGGTTGGGAACTTGCTGCCCACGCCTTGGGGACAACCCACAGAGGGCCCGGCCCCCAGACTGCGTCAGGACTCACTTTCTCTCGTCTCTCCCCTCTCTCTCGTCAGGCTTCTCAGGCTTTTCATTCATTCACTCCACAGTTACTCCCCAAATTACCCTGTACATATAAGGGTAAACCCTAAAAATACATAAAAATGAAGCCCTGAAGTGCTCGGTTTTATTTTTAATGTTTTCTGTCACCTTGGCCCCTCCTCCTCTCCCAAACACACCTCTCTCCTCTCTTCAGCTTCCTCCCTCTTTTCCGTTCCTTCCTCTGCTCCCTTCTCTTCGTGGTCTGTCCTTGTCTCTAGAAGAACCCCTGGGATCTATACACTTTATAGATCAGCAGACCGAGCCTCAGAGAGCTGCGTGATTTCTCCAGAGTCGCACAGCAAGTTAGTAGCATCCGCAGGGCTTGGTTCCCGCTCATCCTGCTCTCCAAATATTTTCAGTGACCCAAATATATGTCGTTTGAGCTATTATTTTTCTTACAAAAATGCAGCTCACCTGCTCCCCCCACCCCACCTCCACCCTCTGCCCCACAGCGGTTTGTCCTACAGCAGCAACCCCTTATCAGAGAGGCCTGGCCTGTGCCACGCTCCCCCTCCAGGTGCTTCGCTAACGTTATCACGTGCGGCTCAGCAAAGGTGAGGGCATCGGGACAGTGTCCCCCCTAGAGAACAGACTGGGCTGGGATTTAGGAAGTCTGCTGCCGCCTCTGGATTCGGATCGGCTCCTTGAGCCTTTAGTTCCCTTCTGTGAGTCTGTACAGCTTCCTCCTTGTTGTTCTTCAGAAGTGCTGTCGTGGTTGAAAATAATTCATCTGTTTTCCTAACTGCTTTTTCTGTGTACTGTGAGTTTGGTGGGAGGAGAAGCTTCTATGATTTTGGTAAAAACAGAAGCGTGGTGGAGGCAGAAATAAACATAGTAGGGAGAAAATGAGCTAGGCTGTGTTGTCCTGTGGGAGCTGCCGGGTAGGACCGGGGAGGAACAGAGAGGTGTTTGGAGTGGGACTGGAGGGAATGACCAAAGCCCTGTCGTGCGCCCTCGCCTCGCCTGGCTATTTCTAGTTACCTTTTATGAAGGTTTAAGGCTGAAGGACTGGTCTGTGCGGGGATTTGCAGACTGCCCACGGAGAGGGTCCTACAGGAGCTGAATGAAGACATTTAACCCTTTCCAATTCAAGTTTTCTGCCACCCCAGCTCTTCTTTATTTGGGGTGGGAAAGAGGTTAGTGGCATACTTAGAATTATCCTACAGTTTTAAAAGAGAAAAACATAAATATGAACACATCTGATAATTTTATTATCAATATTAAGGTACATGCAATAATTAAAGTGCTCTTCTTTATTTTTGTTGATCATATTTTTGAGTGTGACACTTCTTGTAGCAACCTGGGATGAAGTCCAGGCTTCCTCTCGCATGTCTCACAGTGGAAAATGGTCTCTCTCCTTCCACCTTCCTCATTTCTTCTGCTGCCAGCCGTGCAGTCCCCTGTAGACATTTTTATGCTGCATGATAAAGCCCATCTTCCCATTCTGCCTTTCCTCAGTGTCAGAAAATGATAGTCTTCCCCTCTTCCTTGAATTTCTGTTCTTCACACTGCTCACAAGCTGAGTGATGAGATTTCTCCTCTAGGAAAGGTTGTCTGTGTGAGCTGTGCCTGTGGTTCAAGGAGGAGGGCTCCGGCCCTATACCCTGTGGGTGGCGGGTTCAAATGCAGCCCTGGCCTGCAAAAAAAAAAAAAAAGAAAAAGAAAGAAAGAAAGAAAGGTTGTCTGTGGTTTTTCTTCAGAAGGTTGTCTGTGGTTTTTCTTCAGGGCCACGGGCAAACAAATGCAACCAAAAAGATGCGTTGGCTAACTTCCGACATAAGATTGGAAAGTAATCTGCAGTGAGCAAGCTTAAGGTAAATGAGTATTATCTTTCTTCTACAAGCTTTCCCAAACACCTGAAATCTTCTAAGTAAGCTCTGTTGGTACCATGTTGATACTGTATTCCCAGGACTGGACCTAGAGGAAGAATTTATTACTTTCTAAGTCCAGATGCCTATAAGTATCGATGAAGAGGTATTGATCACACTTGATATGTTTTATTCCCCAGAGCAGATACTCAGGGTTTGCCAGAGGAATAGACCAATACCACGTGAATCATATAATCTTATATTTTTGTGTTCTAGTCATTTGAGAATTAAAGCTATTTTTCAAAGACATGATTAGATTTCAATGACTATGCTTATGCACCAGACCTATTTCTATCAACCTACAATTGGCAGGGAATTGAAGGGATGAATTCTGTAGTCAAGAGGGCTCTGTATTTTTGTGTTTTTATCATAGGTCTGCACGAGGCTGATGACTTCACTGCCCACAACCATGTTTGTGAGGCTTAGGAGAGTGCTGTTTGCTTCACTGAGATCCACGCCCACCTCTGCCTTAATCCTGTCTCATTTTCTTTCCTTATCCTCGGTGCAGAGGACAGGTGAGATAATGGCTTAGCATAAATCCATCAACTCAAGAAGAAAAACAAGTACTAACACCAACCTTTCATATATGAAGCACAAAACAAGAAAAGCAGCATTGTGACCCAAAAGGTCCTAGAAAGACTGGCAGTGGTATGGCAAATATCCTGGCCTCTTGAGGAGGAAAAGCTGCTATGTACTTTCGGATGAATTACCTTCTTTCTCTGACTCAGTTTTGCTATTAGTTAGGAATACACATTACTGGTTATCTACTCAGGAATAAAAAACATCATTGTACTACAAGGACATTTGCGCTGGAATGTTTATTGCAGCTCAATTCACAATTGCCAAGACATAGAAGCAACCCAAGTGCCCTTCAATCCCTGAATGGATTAACAGACTGTGGTGTATGTATACCCTGGAGTACCATCAAAAAGATGATGGAGACTTTACATCTTTTGTGTCTACCTGGATGGAGTTGAAACACAGTCATCTTAGTAAAGTATCATAAGAATAGGGGGAAAATGTTATGCAATGTACTCCATATTAATATGAAACTAATATATAAACAACTATCAGCACACATGAAAGAAAACCACAGTATGGTCTGGTGAGGGGGAGGGGAGAAGGACCAGGGGAGGAGGGAGGAGGATGGTTGACTGGATCGCACCTAATGTGCACGATGTGAGGGTGTCCAGCACGTCCCTGGGTGAAGGGCTCCACTACAACTTGACCTTTACTTCAGAAATGAAAACAAGTTCACCTAAACGTTTGTACCCTGATATCAATCTGAAATTTAAAAAAAGAGGAAGGGATTGGCTTCTAAAAGTCACTCAGTCTAAGGCTTTATGCCTATAAAGAATAACAGTTAACATTTGGCAGTAATATTTTCTCAACAGGTCTTGAGCTCAGGTTTTCTCTGCCATCTCTCTGTGCAAATGACAGAGCCCCAGAAAGGCCAGGTTGCTCACCCTGTGTCCTATTTGATTTGGTATATGGTTATTCTGGGATTTCAGATGACAGAGTTTTGAATCTATCCACTGTCCTATAATATTTCTCTGTGTGATCTCCATCAGTTGAGGACAATGGGCTTTTGGGGGTGGGCTTTGACATCCTTGTTATATATTTCCAGCTCCAGGCAGTGGTGTGATGTTCTGCTCTGTGACTGCCTCTTCTCAATCTCTGTTGCAGCCACTGAGATTCTCTACCTTGGGAATCCAGAATCATGGGACAGAGAATGCCGCTGCCGAGGAGGGAGGGAAGGGCAACTCAGCAGTTCGCTCAGTGGTTTACTCCATGTGCCTATGCGAGGGACGCTTGTGCGTAGCCATCATCCTGAGAACCAGCAAGGAGTAGAAGAGCTGCACGTAAAGAGAGAACCTTCAAAGATGGAAGTCAGGGTGAGACGAAGGGTGATAAAACAGAGAGTACCAAGAGCCAAGTTCCTGAGAGGCAGCCTGATGAGAAATGGTTCTGAGGTTCTCAGAAATGGTTAAGGATGAAAATAAGAAGGCTTTTGGGATGTAAATTTTGTCCTTAGGGATAATATAGGTGAATGTTGATTTTTCAGAGCTTCTCACATGCTAAAGCAGAATGGACGGCCACATTACTAAGTAGGCAATCTGCTCTATAATTATTTAGGGCTTGAGAAAGGAGTCAGAGTACAAATGTAAAAATCTAACATGAATTTTAGTATCAGAACATGCAAGTTCCTAATAAAACAATGGATGGAGGACTGTCATAACTTTTTAAAATAGCCCTTTGAAACACCTTGTAGTTTTTGAGAGGGTAATGAAGGGTAGTGGTCAAGAGCACAAACTTTTTGAATCCTAATTCTATCACTGCTAAGTGACAATTTTGTGCAACATTCTTGTGCCTTAGATTTGTTTTTCTCTTTCAAATGACTCAAAAAAATAGTTTCTTATGGGCATTAAACAAGGTAATACATGTGCGTTGCTTGGAATAGTAGTTGGCGTATAGTAAACATGAATGAAATGGTCATTATTCTTTCAAGCAGATCAGATACACTTAATCTGCTAATCCTGCTGCTTACAAATGATCTTCTCCTTTATTCAGAGAGAACCTTTGTTGCCTTGATTCTGTTACGATCTCACTTAAAGTCATAAGTAGATCAGGGTGAAAAAACTATACACTTTCTCTAGCAGAAATTTGCAATTTTGTGTTAAGAAACAGAAAAGGCAGCGAGTAAAGGGGTGTGGAAATCTTAGATGAGATTTCTAAGCCTTCTCCCCTGACCTTGACAGCTCTCGCCTCAGTCCTGTGTAGTTCCCATGGCTGGGACTAACCTAGAAGGTTAGGAAGGCTGCCTCGAGGGCTCTCCCTGAGAAGGAGCAGGCCAAAGGCAGAGGGGGAAGGGCCATGTGGAGCCAAATGACTTTCTCTCAGACATGGGTGAAGATCTTCAGAGGGTCAGGGGGGAAAATGTGTTATTTGAGATTTTTATTATCAAGTGTTTGCCTTGTTATCATGTGCACATAAAATTCCTTTTTAGACTCTAGCTTAAACTCCTAGCCTGACAAACCCATCAGTTAAGAAAAATGGGGGCTTTGGAGGGAGGCGGAATTTCAGCCTTTCAATCTACTGTTTCGATCATAAAAGTCTGCTTTGAAGCAAATTAATGGACTGCTCCCTTTTACCGTTTTCCTTCTGTTGTTTGGGGAAAAGTTTTCTTTTAATCTTTATTGATTCTAGAAACACTCAACTAATTTGATCCTAAGAGTCAATGTCAAATTGGTAATGATGCAATTCTTTTAATCTCCTTAATGTAATTCTACCTGTATGAGTCACGATTCTCTAGAAAAACAGAACCAGTTGGGAATTATATGTATGTGTGTCTGTGTGTGTGTAGCAAGGAAGAAAGAGAGGATTTATTTATTTATTTTTTTGAGACAGAGTCTCAAGCTGTCCCCCTGGGTGGCATCACAGCTCACAGCAACCTCCAACTCCTGGGCTCAAGCGAGCCTCCTGCCTCTGCCTCCGAAGTAGCTGGGACCACAGGTACCCACCACAATGCCTGGCTATTTTTTGGTTGCAGCCATCATTGTTTGGTGGGCCCAGGCTGGATTTGAACCTACCAGGTCAGGTGTATGTGGCTGGCGCCTTAGCCGCTTGAGCCAAAGGCGCCGAGCCTTATTTTTTATTTATTTATTTTTTTGGAAAGAGCGAATTTAGAAAAGATTTATAAGATTAATTTTCAGGAACTTGTGGGAGCTTCCAAGTGTGAAATTTGTAAAACATCCCAACTTTGGGAGACTTTGGAGTTGATCTTGCTGTCTAGAGTCTGAAATCTTTTAGTTTTGGGTAGAATTCTTTCCTTTTGGGGAAACTTCAATATTTCCTTGTTTGAATGAGCTTTACAACATTATGAAGACTAACCTTCTTTACTCAAAGCCTATGGATTTAGATGCTAATTGCTTCTAAAAAGTGGCTTTCTAGCCACATCTAGGCTTGTGTTGACCAAACCAGGGGACCAGTGAAGTGGACACATAAAATTACCTTCCTACGAACCAATGCTTACTGATTATTAGATTCTAAGGGCTTTACTTGTATGAACTTGTTATACGAATGAGAAAACTGGAGCGACTTAGTGAAGTTGTTTATCCCACGTCACACAACAGGAAAGGAGTGGAGTTGACATCCAAACTCAGTGGTCTGGCTCGGGAGCCAGATAGCTCATGTCTTGTGCTGTACTGCAGCACACTTGGAGCTCATGTTTATCTCCTGGCTCTCCTGTGACTCTCCACGCCAGGTAGGATGGTGATATCCCAAAACTAAGTCCTCAACAAGCCTCCAGTGCTGAGTCATATCAGAGTGAATAGCGGGCCCCAGTTAGTGTTGGGTAACTAAGTGACTGAGTAAACAGATGAATGGAGTGGAAGAAGAAACTCTAATCTCTATTATGAGGAATCTGAGGCACCAGGAACACAGTAGTGAGGGAAAACAGTTTTGACCCTCAACAAGATTCATGTTCTTGGGAGGGAACAAAGATCAAAACAAAAAGAAGTAGCAGTTCAATAAAGCTCCTAACTTTTAGTGCATTGGCCTTTGAGATAAGACAGAATCTGGTGCTTTCTCCTTGCATTAGATACCGTGCTAAACAGGTTAATCAATCACTCTGTGTCTCATTTCCCCCATCTGTGAAATTAAAGAAATATTTTGTCTCACAGTTTGTGAAGAGTAAATAAAATTGATTAGGGTAAGGTAGAAAATGCTGAACCTTTTATCTGGAACATGGAAACTGATCTGTGATAGAACCTGGGTATCCCATTGTCATGAAATAGAAGGGGGTAAGTAATTTTAGTAGTTTTTGAAACTAAATTAACTTTTAACTTGGAAATAATGAAAGATTTCCCTAAAAAATCTAGATTCTGTTTTGTCTAGCATAATCAAGAACCAGCGATATCCTCTTAATAATCTAGAGATGTGCAGCTCCAGCTCCAGATAGCTGTCTGGTTTCCCCCTTCTCCAGGGCCTGCTACCCCTACATGTACGTTACTTCTCCAGGTCCTGTAGGCTTTTGATGCCAAGGTACTCATAGGTAGCGCATGATGTAAGTAGCTGAATAGACCAGACTTGCATGCTGTGCTAAGGAGTGTAGACTTTATCATGTCAGTAATACAAAAATCACAGAATATCAAGTAGGAACTTGAGCAGATTTGTGACTTTTCTGGGAAGCAGGAGGTTAATTCAATGGAGAGACTGGGAATAGCTCAGGGATGGGTGAATGAGAGGATTTGAAGAATGCTGAGGGCAGGGGCATTGGTGAAGGAGAGATGAGGAAACCTAGGAGAGATGGGTAGAGATGAATCAATTGTGTTTGCTTCGATGTGATTCTGAGCCAGGAGTGATAAAGGTCTCAAAAAATGCTGAGTCATTTTTGTTCACCAATAAGAGAGACATTATGCTTGACCTTAAAGGAGAGCATTAGCTCGGCGCCTGTGGCTCAAGTGGCTAAGGCGCCAGCCACATACACCTAAGGTGGCGGGTTTGAATCTAGCCCGGACCCGCCAAACAACAATGATGGCTGCAACCAAAAAATAGCTGGGCGTTGTGGTGGGCACCTGTGGTCCCAGCTACTTGGGAGGAGGAGGCAGGAGACTCGCTTGAGCCTTTGATTGCTGTGAGCTTTGATGCCACCGGCACTCTACCCAGGGGGACAGCTTGAGGCTCTGTCTCAAAAAAAAAAAAAAAAAAAAGAAAAGGAGAGCGTTGCATGAGAAACATGACTGACTTCTCTAGGTTTCAGCCATTCCAGAGACGGAGGAGGACTGGACTTGTGCCGTATGTCAGCCTTTAACATGAACCCTCCCTAACGGGTTTTCAAGGACAGGGTTACATTATGCATGGATGTAGCCTGGAGATGCAACTCTGCTATCTTGAATTAGGAAGAAGAATTAGACTTGGGGCAGGAAGAATTGATTAAGAATAATGACTATTAGATATTTTATCTCCAGTGACTATGTTGATGTGAATGATTATTTTAACTTGGGAAATCTGAATTTTTTTTCCTCAAGAGAATAAGAGGATAATGAAAGGTTTTAAGTAGGAGCAAGACCTGATAAGATTTGTGATTGACAACATTATAGTTAAAGAAAAGATTGGGGAGGAGGGTTGTGGAGAGGGATGGAAGTGCATTCCAGTTAAAGGAGGTTAGTATAATCTGCATGAGGGATGGAGGCCAGGACTTCAGAGGTCAAATAGAGAGCAAAGTAAGAAAAACAAGGTGAAAAAGTTTGGTGTGATTAAATTATCAGTATGCTGGAGACCAGTTAGCTATCTAATTAAGGGACTTTTGAAATTCTGTTGAACCTTTCCTCCTGTCATTTAATCATATACATTAAAAAATGCAGGATTATAGACAAATCTAAGGGCACTAACTGTAAATATTTCCCAATTTGAGTAACACATAAAATTTATTGAGTTCTAACCCTATGCTTACTCATAATTCTAAGTGCTCTACCTCAGACATTCAGAGACAGATTTTTTTTAACTTATCTGTATTTATTACAACCCTTAGGAGTTGGGATTTGGATTCCGGCACTACATTGCCATTCACAAGCCTGGCTTTCCAAACGGCTTTACAACATGCATGGATAAACTTATAGAGACAGAAATTCGGATTCCATTTTGATTTCTGAAAAGCCATTATTTTATTGCTAAGTGTTGGTGCTAATGAATAAACTGACCAGCTGTGACATTATTCAGTTAAGTAGTGATAGTGATGACTTGACTGTGCTTTGTGCTCTCGCCGATGCTCCCTGGCCCTGTGTCATAATGAAGCTGTTGAAGTCAGGGTGCTGAGACAGCCAGCCCCACGGTGTGTAGTGCTAGGTTTCTTGGGTTTGAATAACATCCCATCCTGGCTTTGCTGGTTGCTACCTGTGTAATTTTAGGTTACTTATTATCCTGTGGGTGGCTTATTTTTTTCGTCTGCAAAATAGGAATACCAGTGTTACAACCATTATGTGGTGGTGGTAAAGAGTGGGTTCTCTGCTGGGCCTGGTGGCTCGTGCCTATAATCTGAGCACTCTGGAAGGCCACAGGGGGTGCATTGCTTGAGCTCAGGAGGTCAAGACCAGCCTGAGCAACAGTGAGACCCCATCTCTACCACAAGTAGAAAAATTAGCTGGGTGTTGAGGCAGGTGCCTATAGTCCTAGCTACTCCAGAAGCTGAGGCAAGAGGATTGCTTGAACTCAGGAGTTTGAGGTTGCTGTGAGTTAGGTGATGCCAGGACACTTTACTCAGGGCAACAGAGTGAGACATTGTCAAAAAAAAAAAAAAAAGAAAAGAAAAAAAAGAGTGGGTTATTACATATAATCCATTTAGAAAGAAAAGGGGCCTGGCCGGTTAGGCACTCAACAAATCTTAACTCTTGCAATAATTGGTGCAGAAGGAAGATGTAAGGATCTGAACCAGTGCACAGCATGAGGATGGAGAATGGGTAGAGCTGAGAGATTTTGCACGGGGACAAGCTGCCTTATTGTGCCATAATATGAGGTTTAAATAATTAGAAGTCACCACGTGCTAGAAACATAATTAAAACTTACTGAAACTGATATTCCAAAGTCACATATGTATGTGTAGACTTTTAACCTTCAAATTAAAATCTAACCTCTCAAACACAATCTGCTGTTTCAGCCTTCTCCCCTCCCGTTTGTTCTCCCCCCTGAGAAAACCTGAGAAGAGACTGCTTATTCTGTGAAAGCTGCATGAGCTAAAGGTTAAACCAGGTAGAACCAAAATCAATGAGTGAATGTGGGAAATGGAGAGGACAAAGAACACAGCATTGCAAAATCCCACAGTCAAGAGTGAATTTGAAACTGATTTTCCGTTACTCTGACCCTCTGACCTGCGGTACCACACGTGTCCGGGGTTGGACCAGGAGTGGTTTCCTGCCTGGCCACGCCTGCCCTTGCTGCTGCAGGGGCTGAGCTGGAACGGGGCTGCCAACATTTGTTATCTTCTCCCTGGTAACTGTCTTCATCTGCTGCCTTCGTGTTAATGGTGCCTGCACCACATTCCCTTTGGCTTTATCAAATATTTACCGAGTATGTAGTTTATTAAACCCTGATCCAGTAATTAGAACAGGCAAGGGCTTGTTTCTCATTTTCTGGGGTACTCATTTTATTTTTTTGCAAAACCGTCTTTCCAACCCTTGGCAGGATATAGGGAGAAGAATTTAATTATAATCCAGGCAACCCACGGTGCTGTCCAATTTGATGGCCACTAGTTACCTGTGGTATTTACATTTTAATTAATTACAATAAAAAATTCAATCCCTCTGATATGCGTGGCACATTTCAAGTACTCAGTATAGCTAGTAGTGATACCCTGACAACACAGACATAGATCATTCCATCCCCTTACATACTTTTATTTGTCAGCTAGAGTGTTCTGGTCACAGATTCAAAATTGATTTGATTACACATACAGGTTCTAAATCTATGTATGTCTTTTGAAATTTTCTTTTTATATCCCTTTAAAACTAAGTGTATTAGTTATCTGTGGCTACCATGTCACAAATTACTACACATTTAGTAGTTTAAAGCAAAACATTTATTATCTTGTAGTTCTATGTTTCAGAAAACTAAAATGGATCTCACTGGGCTAAAATAAGATGTCAGCAGGGCTCCTGCTGATTGATATGCAATGTGTATATATATATAAATTCTGATTATATGTCCTGAAATAATTTAAATCAATTAATTATGAGAGACGATATTAGTAGTTTATTTAACATGTATCAGACAGTAAGAGCTGAGATTCTAGGAGCTTACATGCATGAACTCATGAATAAATAAGTGACTAGAGACACTAATAGCACCTTAGTTATAGTGCAGATAAGTGAAGGAGGACACAGGGAATATTAATCAGAAAAACATGGGGTTCTCTTCCTGGCATAACCACTTACCCTCTTGTGTAATCTCTCTGCATATACATTTTTAGGTAGATAAAACAGAGATCTGATAAAATTATCCCAACCTTCCCTTCCAACTCTTAAAATTTTCCTTTATGAGTTAAGGCAGCAGAAAAGATAAGACTGTAAAAAAGTATGATATTGAGCAACACAGAATTGCTCCCTATTACTGGAAGAGAAAATAAGATAGTAAGTACCGGAAAACTAAAGCGAGATGATTTAATCAGATATAGCAAAGCATGATTTTATTGTTCAACAATAGGCTAGGCTGAAGCGGTAAAGAAACTGAGTACAAATAGTCAAACTGAGCCCAGGAACTGTGAGGCACACGCCGCTTTATGAAGGATGGAGATGGAGGGAGGAATACCAAGGGAATGCTTGTATTTCTAGGAGAATTAGACTGACCTTAATTATTAGTCATAAACATGTTTAAATAACTTCAGGTCTCCTTATTGTATTTTAGGCGGGTGTAGAAGGAAAAAAAAGAATGCTATTACCAATAGGAATGGTATGATTCTGTGAAAGTCTATCAGATTGTTTACAAATAAACCTTTGTACTCAAAAAGGTTTATAAACCACTGAGACTTTCACTGCTGTAGACTGTGTGTGTGCTCTGCTATGAATTCTCACTGAATGGTCATCTCAGATAATGAGACAAAGGCTTTCATGCATAAAATTAGAGAGTCCCAGCTACTTGGGAGGCGGAGGCAGGAGACTCGCTTGAGCCCAGGAATTGGAGGTTGCTGTGAGCGTGATGCCATGGCACTCTACCCAGGGGAATAGCTTGAGGCTCCGTCTCAAAAAAAAAAAAAAAAAAATTAGAGAAGAGAAGCTTTTTGGATGAAATAAACCTTGGGTTTAGGGACTCTGAGAAGATACAAGTTTCAGATTAAAGCAATTAAAAATAATGTAGTTTTCTCTAAAACTGTGTTACTTCTAAGACTTAATCTGATCCTTAGACATCTTTAAGCCAGTGATATTCTCTATGTCTTGATGAATTAGCAGTGTTGAGTGTTCAGTACCTTAAATATTCTCACTTGGGTAATCCTTACTCAAAAATTGTAGATAAAATTACGTATAATATCAATTGGGAATTTTTCCTTCTGGAAATTGAAAACCAATGAGATAAAGCTATGGTATATATCTGTTCTTTCTCTGACACTGAAAGAAAAATGCTCCCCCTCTTTGAGATTCTGTGGTTTCTCAGTCTCTGCTATATTATTTCACTCATTTATTCATCTTTCACTTCATTTAAAAATTATTTACAAGGCACTGGAAATACAGTGGTGAAAGTCTCATATTCCAATGGGAGTAACAGGCACCTTAACAAAACCGTTGTGATAGAACCAGGTAAGTTCTGTGAAAAATGTAGGTAACAAGTATTATGGGAACAGGGTGAAGTGGCCATGGGAATTTGATGCAGAGAAGAGAGGCCAGAGTTGACATTAAAAAGATATTACTTACAACTGAATCTGGAAGGACATGAATGAATCATTTATTATTTCTTCCATTCATTCACTCATGTTGCTGTGTGCCAAAGCAATGCAAAAACAAAGCCATCCCTGTGCTTGATTAATTCAAAGTCAACTTGAGAAATATCTTCTGAGGAACTAGAGTACAGAGTGATTGTTGTTACGATAAGAGTGTATGTGTGTGTATTCTTCATGGTGAGAGAAATTGTGGTGAGGCAGTGCAATGAACTACTGGGATTAGGGAGGGGAAGGCCAGGCAAGAAAATAAAAGCATTTCAGAACTGGAAGTCTGAGGTATTTGGGCAGACTGTATGTTATGGAGGGAGCCATGTAATATGCAGCTGCAAGGCAGGCAAGAAAGAGAGACCAAGAGCCTGCTGTGTGATAGGCTTTGGGCTTTCTCCCTTAGGCTATGTGGGAGCCCTAAATAGCAAGCACTGGACACGTTCTTTGTGTTCCTCCACATCCGTTCTGCAACCTTCTCCACCTTGCTCTGTGCCCCAGAAGTGAATCTTTCCTCTTGCATTCATAGTCTCGCTTGCTTGCTGCCTTTGGCCACAGAGGTAGAGAAGTACCTTTAGGAAATTAGAGGGCAGAGGTAGAGTGAAACTGGTGTAGCCAATGTTATTGGGAGCCTGCTCCATTTTCACTGTTAGGATGGTATGTCCATCTCCCCGGAGCCATGGTGTTGGATGCTCCAACTTATGTTCTTAGCAGCAATGAGAAGGACCTTTGGCTCAGGAGGGTCGTCTCACCAGGGGATGCCTGGAAAGGTATGTGATTCTCCACTTTACCAGTGGCCAGGAACCAGCAGTTGATTGATGTAATGGTGTAACAGCCCAGTCCCCCTACAGGTAGACAGTACAAACTCTGTAAACAATTAACATTCCACAGCTCTCCATGTGTCAGGCTAATGACGAATTTCTTCTGAAATCATCTCTTTTTCTTTTACCCTGTTCTGTTTCCCTTGCCTTTTTGAAGGTTTATCCTTAGAGCATTTCTTGAATAAAAGGCTTGCATAAGATTGTGTGTTTCAGACTCGATTATGGGGGGACCAGAGGCTATAGGAACACAATTTGAGATAGTTATTGCCATAAGTGGTCCTATAATGCAGACTCTAAAGATTTAATTCTGGAGTTGGATTATAACCTATCCTTTGACAACAAAGATAGTATCCATAGTGGTAAGTAGAATATTAATAATTCCTTAGATGTTGTAGCAGTACAATTGCCAATGTAGTAGAGATGGCTTAGCTTTTCAATTACTTTAGTATTTAGGGTAAATAGGAAAAACAATAAGATTAAGCAATGTAGAATTTGGTGGCTGTTAGTAAGTGTCTTTTGACACACTCAGGAGAAAAAAATTGGCTAATCATTACTTTAAAACTCAATGCAAAAGTCAGAGGTTCTACTTGGCAATGTTTAAATAGATTATTATCACTTGCAGCTTGGAAGCATACTGAGCTGGTGAACAGGCATAGGACTTAATTGTGAGAACAATACAACATCAGAGAAAGCTGAATTCACAAATTAGGTAAGAGTCTGGATGCCATAATGAGACATATGTACAAAGATTCATTCATTTTCCACATCTGTGATGATTTAGGGATCAGTGATTTGGGACATACTGGGAAATCCCCTCCAAGGTAAGGGCAAAGTTACTGCATCTTGTGTATCCTACTTTTAGAAAGAAGCAAAGTGCAGCAAATACCACATTAGGAATACTAAACTGAATGATTTAGCAAGTGATGAGGAAAGCTGCCAATTTCTAGTAGGTCTCTAAGCAAGAAAGGACACATCCAGGCTCTACAGTACAAGCTGTCCTACCACATGGTTCATGTGACCCAGCATATCCTATAGTGGTGCAAGAATTATCTCTAAGAGATGAGCATTTTATGTAGAGTCTCTAACAAGCCCCAACAGCAGGGTTTCAGAGAGGACTGCTGAGATTCTGGAGCAAGGCCATTCCATCGGCAACAAAGGACACAATTCAAAACAGCTACATCACGTAACCATGAGACAAAAGGTGCTCATGAACTGGGGACTGACAGACTGAGTCACACTTGAGCAGCCCCAGAAATAATTATTCATAAAATGGAAGGGTTATGTCTTGGATCACCCTTTAGTAGGTCAAAGGGCATCCGTAAACTGGATGAACAAGTATGACAAACTCCTATGTCACCAGAACAGTTTCAACAGACACCACTCACTCAGGTCACACTTGGAATGTCATGGAAGATTCCTTATGATCAGCTCATAAGGGAGGAAGACAATCTAGGCTTGGTTTATAGATGGCTCGACTCAGTAGGTTGTTATAAGCCAAGAAATGGACAGCTGTTATAATACAGCCCCACTCAGAGACAGTAGTGAGGAGAAAAGACAAATAGTAGTACAACTTGGTGCCTATAGCTCAGCAGCTAGGGAGCCAGGCACATACATCGTAGCTGGAGGGTTTAAACCAAGCCTGGGCCTGCCAAACAACAATGACAACAATAGCAACAACAACAAAAAATAGCTGGGCGTTGTGGTGGGCATCTGCTATGTGGGAGGCTGAGGCAAGAGAATCGCTTAAGCCCAAGAGTTGGAGGTTGCTGTGAGCTGTGACGCCATGGCACTCTACTGACTGAGACTCTGTTTCAAAAAAAAAAAAGAAAGAAAGAATGAAATACAAGTAGAAGGCAGGATTGGTTAGTGCATAAATAGTAAACAGGGCTTGGTCAGTGCTACTCATCATTCAGTTCTGGTGAGAGATAAGTGGCTCACAAGAAGGATATACACAAATGCAAGAAGCAAAATTGGAAGATTAGGTCAAGGACACCAAGGAAGAAAAATATTGATGGATATTTGGAAAATGGATAAAAGTTAAGGAACTTGCCACCATATGTCAACTCTCATCAGAGAGCATTCAATATTAATGAGACATAAAACAACTAAGTGTGGAGAATGACTGGTCCAATAGATTAAGCCAACCTCTTTTCTAGTTGAGTGGGCTGATGAATGGAGTAGACATACTGGCATGGATGGAAATAATCTATGAACCCAAAAGCAAGAGTTCTCCTCTTACTGAAGAGCCTTCTGTGTGATAGACTTTGGGATTGTTAACAAACAAATTCCTGTGCTGAGCAACTGACATGATACTGTTCTTTGGGGAAAGCAGCTAGACATGAGGTAGCAAGCTGATAAAACCAGACTCCTCTTATCCCAATAAAGGCAACAATTCATTTGGGTAGTAGTGACACATATTCCAAGTATGTGTTTTCCTTTCTTACTAGCAGGACCTCAGTCAGCATTATATTAGAGGGTACGCAGAGAGAGTGAGCTATTGGAGGGTATGTCACATAATATCACTGGAGACCAAGAGATGTCCTTTACACTAAAAGATGCATGGCAGTAGGAACATGACAAGGAGACCTACCTCTGATCCTATGATAATTTGAATCATTTAGAGGTTCCTGACCTGATAGAGCATGGAAATACTTCTTTTAATGAGTAGCTTTTGTATCATCTTAGAGGTGAGACCCTGAAATGGGGACACTACTTCAGGAAGAGGTATATTTATCCTAAACCAAGGTCTATTATGTGAGGCTGGATTTCTAAGAGGTATAATACATGACTTCAGAAATCAAGAGATGGAGGAAGTAGCAGCCATACCTCAACATTATCCAGAGCCTCACTGGGAGATCTCTTCTCAACTTTACAACCTGTGGCTATAGAGGTCCTATTTCTCAGAGTAAAGATACTTTTAGTCAAGAACAGAGCAAATGCCTCAGTAAACTTAAAGCCATAATATATGATCACTTCAAGTACTTCAAGTTCTTCAAGTGGATCAGCAAAGAAAGAAATTGTCATACTTGAAGTATTGTGTACAGTGGAATATTTTAACGTGCAGAGAGAGTATTTTAGCCTGATTAAGGAGATAGAGTTACTACTTAGCAGGGCCATGGAGGAGTATTTTTGCTACTTGGACAAATTACAGGATTTTTTTTGGTATTATTACACCCAACTTTATTTATAAATTAAGAAGTACAGAAATTTTTACTAGGCAAGTGTGTGGTAACTAGGGAATCAAATCTGTCAGAAATAGGGGTCTAAGTTACCTCACAAAATAAGCCACCTAGGCTATCTGAAGTTCCAGCTGAAGCTAAAAGAAATCTAGAGTTGTAGATAAAGGAGATGGTGAATATCACTTACAACCTTGGATAAACTGCAGCAGAGAAAGCTGGAATTCATCCTACTAAGGCTCCTCTTACAGAGTTTTTTCAGAAATCGAGAACAATTGAAATTCTGAAGAAGTAGAGATGATGGGAAGACTTTTTGTGAGAAGGAAATGGATTTGACAAGTAGTCAACTTGGCAAAAGCTATTGGTATCTCTCCAGATCCCCTTGACTGGGCTGTGTACGAATCTTCCAGTTACTGCAAGGTCATGACTGATAACTGTTCAAGCTAGCACATTTCACTGTAGGATTGCCCTAAGGTAACTGAAGGTGCTTTCCCCAGAGATACTTGAGAAGTTAAACTGTTCCCTCCCCAAGGGTCATCCTTGACCAATGACTAACTGATGTGGGGATATGACATTACAGTCCTCTTTTAACTGGGCTTAAAATCCTCTGATTATAATCTACTTTCTAGAGCTTCCTGTGGAGTTATTAGTAGATTGAGCCTACACATCTCCTGAAATGACATCATTGCCTAACTCCATCATTCATCTTTACTGCTCTTCTTACGTCCTTATAGGTTTCTGTTAAAAACTACTTCCTCAATAAATTACTAGCACATGATTCCCTATCTAATGTTCTGCTCCTTGGTTTCGGCCCTCATTCACTTGGATGTTACAATGGCCATGTTTCTCTACAAATTGAGCCCTTAGCTTACACTATACACAAAAAGTAATTCAGAATGGCTAAAAAGGAAGACCTGTGAGGATCAAGGTCTCACCTAGTGCCCACATCCTATATCTATATCTCTTTTGCCAGGTTATGGTAAGGTTTCCCCTTTCTCTCTTAAGATGACTTTTAGTAGAGTCTCTCTCCTATAATAGTTCTAGGAGCTTTACCATAACTTTAATCTTGCTTACACTTTTGAAAATGCTTCCTTTATTTAACTCTTATTAATTCCTTCATTTGTGTGTGACTTCACTTCCCATCACAATTCTGACTAATAAAGCAGGGGCAAGCAGGGAGTGAAATGATTAGATTCACATTTAGAAAGCTCAGTCTGGCAGGAATGTGAGGGAGCAGTTGTAAGGAAGATATGAAAAAGTGGTTAGACATCTGCAAATAATTTCATGTGTTAAATCACATGAACAGACAAATACAAAAAACAATTTCATTATATCAACTGACACAGGACAAACATTTAGCAAAATTCAATATCATTTCTTGATGTTGTTTAATATTTTAGGTGCAGAAGAAGAGTTCTTCAACATAATGAAGGCCATTTATGAAAAATCAATGGCTAACCTAATGAATGGGAAGGAATGGAAAGCTTTTCCTCTGGTAAAAGACAAGGATGCCTGCTCCCATCACTTCTATTCAGCCTCATACTGGAATTACTATCAAGAGCAATTAGACAAAAAAAAAAAGAATAAAAGGTATCCAAATTGGAAAGGAAGGAGAAAAATTATCTCTACTTGCAGATGATCTGATCCCATATGTAGATAACCCCAAAGGCCCCACCAAACAACAACAAAAAATTATATCTAATAAATTAATAGTTATTTCATTTCATTTTTATAAAAATCAATATACAAAAATTTATGGCATTTTACATATGCAGATAATGACCTAACCAAAGAAAGAAATCAAGAAAATCTCATTTATGATTGCATCAAAAATTAAAACAAAATATTTAGGAATAAATATAACTAAGGAGCTGAAAGACCTGTATAAAAAACTATACAATGTTAATAAATTAAAGAGGACAAAAATCAATAGAAAGACATATCATGCTCATGAATTGGAAGAATTAAGGTTGTTAGAAGGTCCATACTATCCAAAGAGATATACAGACTTGATGCAATTCCTATCAAAATCCCAAAAGCATTCTTTACAGCAATATAGGAAATAATCCTCAAATTCATACAGAACCACAAAAGACTCAGAATAGTTTAAGCAATTCTGAAAAGAAAAAAAAAGTTAGAAGCATCACATTTCTTGATTTAAAATTATATTACAAAACTATGATAATCAAAACAATATGATACTGGCATCAAAACAGACATGCAGACCAGTGAAACAAAATGGAAAGCCCAGAAACAAATTCACATATATATGGTCAACTAATTTTTGGCAAGGGCATGATGAAGACACAGGAAACGATAGTTCCTTCAACAAACAGTGCTGGAACACTATATTTCTGCATGTAAAGAAATGAAATTGAGCCCTTAGCTTACACCATACACAAAAAGCAATTCAGAATAGATGAAAAGACATACATTTAAGACCTGAAATTATAACACTCCAGGGGAAGGGGAGAGGAAACATAGGAGAAAAGCTCTTTGACACTGGTCCTGGCAATTATTTCTTAGATATCTGGCTACAAAAACAAAAATAAATAAATGAAACTACATCACACTAAAAAGTTTCTGCACAGCAAAGGAAATAAACAACAAAATGAAAAGGCAACCTAAAGATTGAAGAAAAATTAATTGCAAACTCAACCATCTATCAAACAGGGGATTAATGTCCAGGATTTATAAAGCACACAGCAACTCAATAGAAAGAAAACATATAACCTGATTAAAAAATGGGCAAAGAACTTGCATAGACAGTTCTTCAGAGATGACATAGAAATAGCGGCGTGTACAAGAAAAAGTGCTCAACAACACAAATCACTAGCCATTCTGCTAGGATGTTTATCAAAAAGCCAAGAGCTGACAAGTGTTGGCAAGGGTGTGTAGAAAAGAGAACCCTAATATATTGTTGTGGGAAGGTAGATGGGTACACCCACTACTGAAAAAATTAAAATTAGAACTACCATATGAATCAGCAATCACCACCTCATATAGATATCTGCACACCTATGTTCATTGCAGCATTATTCACACAATAGCCAGGATATGAGACCACCTAGGTGTCCATCAGTGGACAAGTGAATAAAGAAACTGTGTTGTGTATATACATGGGAATACTCTTCAGTCTTTAAAAGAGAGAAGTTTCTGTTATTTGCCACAACATAGATGGACCTGAAGGACATTATGCTAAATGTAATAAGCCAGACACAGGAAGAAAAATATTGCAGGACTTCACTTATATGTATAATCTAGAAATAGGTGAGGAGGAGGTCAAATATATAGAGATATAAAGATACATAGAGAATAAAAAGTGGTTATCGGAATCCAGGATCAGGAATGAAATGAATGGGTAGATGTAAATTGAAGGATACAAAGTAGCTATGTAGGACTCATAAGTCCTAAGAGCTCACATACAGCATGAGGGATATAGTAAATAACAGCGTACTGTACTCAGGATTTGGCTAAATCAGTGGATTATACCTGCTCATACCATAGGGGTGGGGGTTGAAGGGGGAAACAAGTACTAACTATGTGAGATGATAAATTTGTTAATTTGTTTTACTATAGTAGTAACTATTTTACTATATATATAAAATACATGTCACTATATATAAATACATATAAAATATATAAATACATGTAATATGTATAATATCTCTTATGACATCATGTTGTATACCTTACATATACATAACATTTATATTTAAAAATAAAATCAAATAAAAAATGAGACTTTGAAAGCACAAAATAAGGAATAGCTATTAGCCTATCATTACAAAGTATAGAGTTGCCTAATTTCTGTAACTAAAGGCTGTGTGTATAAAGAAATTGCTTATATTACCTAAACATCTCTGAGTAACTTCTTACAATTTCATATGTGGATTTTTAGCATGCATCTCTCAGGACCTAATTAATTATCTTAATCATATTCACTACTACTATTAAAAGTACTACAAAGGAATCACTATTAAATATTATTTAAATTGTCATTAACATTTGATGGATTTTGAGTGCATATAAATTGCTAACTCTTAATTTTATTTCTTTTTTTTTTGAAACAGAGTCTCACTCTGTGACCCTGGGTAGAGTGCAGTGGCAAAATCAGAGCTCACTGCAACCTTAAAACTCTTGGCCTCAAACAATCCTCCTATCTCAGCCTCCTGAGTAGCTGCAACTACAGGCACCTGCCATGATGCCTGGCTAATTTTTTTTTCTGTTTTTAGTAGAGATAGGGTCTCACTCTTGCTCAAATTGGTCTTGACCTCCTGGGCCCAAGCGATCCATCCACCTCAGTCTCCCACAGTGCTAGGATTAAGAGAAATATATGAGAAATATGAGAAATATGAAATATATGAGAAAGTATGAGAAATATAGACAGAATTCAGTGTCAGAGAAAGAGTTAATTTAATGCCCAATTAACAATGAAATTTGTTGATTTTAGGGGTAAGTAAATCTGGCTGAAGACACCCCTCTGACACAGAGTACTGCTGCTGTCACCTGTATTAAAGCTGTATTTTCAGTTCCTGCTTCTTGTCTTACCAGCTTTGATGGCCACCGGGGAGATGGAGAGCTGGCAAGAGTTTCCGGGGGCAGGCTGGCAGGATGTGGGCTTGGATGGATATTATCAGACAAAAGATCTTTCATAAGCTTTCTGTTCCTTTTGCAGTGTGTCTCCATTTAGGGGATTTTTCTTTGCCTCCCCAGATCACAGACTCGCTGCCCTTCAGGAATTTGGTTTTCCTCCCTTAGTTACACGTTCTCTCACTGCACTTAAGGAATTTGAGTTACTTCCTATCAGTTTGAGTCACCCTATTTGGCAATCCTGGAATTATTTTAAAATGTTCTCATCTCATGTCTATTATTTTTGTCTTCTGTAAACAAGGGTAGTGGTCTCTCCAGGTACATTTTTTGAGCTCTGTTATCTCTTATTCATTTATTTTTTAAAGGTCCTAGCTCTGTCTCTCTTCAGTATAAGCAGCATTGGGCTATGGCATGACTCTTTGGTAAGGAAAAGGAACTCTGGTTCTGGTTTCACCATTGACAGCTGTCCAGCTTGGGGTCAATGCTTTACCTGACTGGGCATCCAGTTACTCATCCAGGAAATACAGGAAGAGGCTGAAATGAATGTACTGCATCAGCATTCCTTCCCGTAAAATTCTCACTTTTACTTTGTCCCAGGTAAACTGCCAGCCTCTCTACGTGTTCTCCCCTTTAAAGTCATATTTATGTGTTTGTTGTTGTATTGATTACAATTATTTATTTATATACTACACATTTATTGAGCTTGTGCTGAATATATACCCACATACTAGGCTAAACACAGGAACAAGACAATTGTGGCCAATCTTTTTAGGGCTCACGGTGTAACTGAAAATACAAATGAGTGTTTACAAATGTGAAGAAAGTAGCTGAAAATAGAGCAGAGGGTACCGTGGGCTGTAAGGCAGAGGGATCTGTTGTAAGCAGGAAAGGGCTCCCTTAAAAAAGAACTTTATACAGGGACCTAAAGAATGAGAGTCACCTGCAAAAGGAAAAAGAAGAATGTTTCAGACAGGATGAACGGCATGTTCAGAGAGGATGAACGGCATGTTTAGAATGTTTGGAAATGGAAGAGAACAAAAGTCTGAAACAAGCTCTGTGTAGCTGAAGAAGAAAGAATGAAGGAAAAAGAAATACTATACACAGTCCTGCATATAGAGGTGTGTGTGTGTACAGGTTTTGTTCTGGGGCGTTTGAACCATCTTGTGAACAATAAAAAAGTCTCTGAAAAGCTATAAGCAAGGGTGCATTGTGGTTATATTTGTATTTTAAGAGTTTTAATCTGGATTTATTATGATAATAAAATTCTAAAAAATAAATGAATTTCTTTTCAATCTTAAACGGCACAACTATAAATTCTTTATGTAAGTTGTCTGAATTAATCCTCATTACAACTGTATTGGTTTCCTAGGGCTACTGAAGCTACAAACTGGGTGGCTTGAAATTTATTCTCTCACAGTTTTGGAACCTAGCAAGGCCATGCTCTCTCTGAAGACTCTAGGACAGCGGTTCTCAACCTGTGGGTCATGAACCCTTGGTAACAATGAAAATACATCCTGCATATCAGATATTCACATTATGATTCGTAACAGTAGCAAAATTACAGTTCTGAAGTAGCAGCAAAAACAATTTTTTGGTTGGGGGTCACAACAACATGAGGAACTGTATTAAAGAGTCATGGCATTCGGCGGCATTAGGAAGGCTGAGAACCACTGCTCTAGGGGGTCCCCTCCCTTGCCTTTTCCTAGCTTCTGATGATTGTCGACAATCTTTGGTGTCCCACGGCCTGCAGTGTCATCACTCCGATTTCTGCTTCATTTTGACTTGGTATTCTCCCTGTGAATCACATTGTTTTTCCTTTGCCCATGTCTCTGTGTCTAAATTTCTCATGAAATCAATTTATAATCACTCACACTTGCATATGAAAAATGAAACACAACTATAGCCTCGGATGAAGGAGGGAAGAGGAGGGAAGGGGAGGTAGAGGGAAAGAGAGGAGGGTGGGTTGATAGAGGGAGGGTTAGTAGGGGGACCACACCTATGGAGCATATTGCAAGTACAAGTTGGATCTATCGGGTGTAGAACACAAATGTCTTAACGCTGTAATTGAGTAAATGAGATGAAGGCTATGTTGATTAGTATGATGTAAGCAGTCCAATTTGTACAAATAATCAATACATTGAATCCCATAATGGCATAAATGTATTTGTGATCTATGTACAGATGACTTAATAAAAAATAAATAAATTTCTCTCTTCTTATAAAGACACCAATCATCGTATTAGGGCCCACTCTAATCTGATATAACATAATTTTAATTTATTAACTCTGGAAAGATCCTATTTCCAAATAAAATTATATCCTTAGTTTTAGAGGGACATGAATTGTAGAGGTCACTATTTATTTTTGTACTGTATCTTCAAGTAGTTGACTCAATACCAGTTTGAGAGGTGAGAAGTCTGATATACTGTGAAGTTAAGAAATGTGTCCAAGGTCATGAAGCTAATATGTGGCAGAGCTGGATTAGCAGGGAAACCAATTAGGAAGCTATTGTGGAAAGACGATGACTGCAGCAGTCAGGTTGGAAGAACATGGATTGGTTCTAATAAGTATTTTTAGTGTAGAATCAGTAACATCTGCTAATAATTCTGATGTGAAAGGTAAGTGGGAGGAGACAGGAGAAAAATTCACAGTTGACAATGTTGAGTTTTAGATGCCCAGGGAATATAATGGCCTAGCACTAAAGAGAAAGGTCTGGGCTACACCATCAGAAAATTGAATTATTCATCACTTACCAAATATTCTGAGTGCCTACCATGTGTCAATTATCATAGGTATCAAGAACACACCCATGAACAAGATGGGCAGAGTTTCTGCTCTCATGGAAATATCATTCTTTTTTTATTTTCTGAGATCTCATTCTGTTTGCTGGGCTAGAGTGCAATGGTATAGCTCACTGTAACCTCACACTCCTGAGTTCAAGTGATCCTCCTGCCTCAGTCTCCCAAGTAGCTGGGACTACAGGTGCATGCAAAGGAAGGAACTTGATAGAGGGCTCAGGCTGCTGGCTTTGAAATCTATTGGCAAAGATTTTAGGTTGACCTACTCTTGAAAGTCAGGAAACTCTTCTGTCAGTGACTTTTGCCTGAGGGCTCCAACAATATTGCTCAAACTCCTTACTTAGATTCTAGGCAATCTCTTTCTCTTCTCCAGCTCCCTCTATAGTTTCTCCTGCACAGGTGTTTCCTCTGTTAATCTCCTCTTAATTTCTGCTTCTTGAGAGGACAGATGACCACACTTGCTTCTCAGATTGTCACTGTCCTCATGTATTAAGTAGAACTATTCCATAGGAAGATAGTAACATTTAAATGAACCATTGAATTTTATTTTTTTAAAAAAAACAGAGCCTCACGTCTCACTTTGTTGCCCTTGGTAGAGTGCTGTGGCATCACAGCTCACAGCAACCTCCAGTTCTTCGGCTTAGGAGATTCTCTTGCCTCAGCTTCCCCAGTAGCTGGGACTACAGGTGCCCACCACAGCAACCGATTATTTTTGTTGTTGTTGTTGTTGTTGTTGTTGTTGCAGTTTGGCCGAAGTCGGGTTTGAACCCACCACCCTCGGTATATGGGGCCAGCATGCACCACCCGAACTAGTGAATTTAAATCAAAATTGTACAGTGGTTAGCATTTAGTAACACTTGATTTCATTAATGGAACCTTACATTGTTATTGTTATTATTTCTTCAGGTTTTTTTAAAGTTAAAAACATGGAACATATTAGCAGATACTGAACTAAGAACCCTTGTTGCTAGGGAGAAATAGGGATAAATACATGTAAACTAAAACAAGCAAGAAACTAAATATATAAATAGTGAATGCAAAATAATAGCAAAAAATTCCTGAAGACTTAAGGTTATTTTTATCTGCTAGCCATCTAGAGTGAAACATAATATAAATTCGGGGTATCATGGCTGTTTTATTATAGTTTCATTAAAGATTAAGTTCTCTTTTAAATTCAAAAACATTGAAGAATATTCAGGTTGAACTGAGACATCTTCTCCTAATTATAAATTATAATGTCAGGAAGGGCTCTAGCAAGTGTAACAAAATGTCACTCCTGGCTTAAATCATCCCACTAATTGCATATATTCTACCTTTTGCTTAGGCTGGGAACACACAGTTAATTAATGGTCTTAATTGATTGTAATTTAGGAATTGTGCTTTATTAAACATTATCTGTCTGAAACTATAGGACAACTGCAGGAGTGAATTTACAAAAAGAAAAAAAAAGAAGGGAAAGTAACTTAGTAAAAATAAAAAAGGAAGGGAGTTCAAGATTACATCTTTCTAACTTCAAACATAACCAATTTTTTTTTTCTCACTATGTTGCATTGGGTAGAATGCCATGGTGTCACAGCTCACAGCAACCTCAGATTCTTAGGCTTAAGTGATTTTCTTGCATCAGCCTCCCAAGTAGCTGGGACTACAGGCACCTGCCACAACGCCAGGCTATTTTTGTTTGTTTGAGACAGGAGTTTCAGTATGTCGCCCTCGGTAGAGTTGCCATGACATCACAACTCACAGCAGCCTCAAACTTTTGGGCTTAAGTGATATTTTTGCCTCAGCCTCCCAAGTAGCTGGGACTACAGGAGCCTGCCACAATGCCTAACTATTTTCTTATTGCAGTTGTCATTGTTGTTTACATGGCCCAGGTTGGGCTTGAACCCACCATCTTTGGTGCATGTGACTGACATTGTAACCACAGTGCTACGGGTTAAATATTTTAAAGAATAAGGAAGGTTTACAAAGGGAATTTAGTTTTTCTAGTTCTAGACATTGTCCCTGGCACGCAAATTCTCACTAAATATTTGTTGTATTTAATTATATTGAAATAGCTCAGAAATAGAATATGTGATTGGAATTCTCTTTGTTTAGATCTGCCCCAAAGTAGAAAAATAAACAAGATGAACACTCAAGGTCATTTCCAGCTTTCAGAATATTTATGACACTATATTTGAATGTTTAATCTAGCAGCGAATTCCACCTTTTATAGCAAAGAGCTGTTTGAATTTCGTATCCCAGACAGAGCTAATCAGGTTAGCTTCTATCCAAGTAATTAGAAATCAAATTAACTATGGCTGAGGAAAGTTGCACAGAAAACTGCTGTATTTGAATGTGACAGTTTTCTTTTTCTGTGTCTCATTAATACAAGCCAAAGCTCTAATTCCAGGGCATCAAAAGGACCTTAAAATCTTGCTGATGCTCTCAGAATACAGTACTTTGGGGCCTTAGAGTTTATCATGGCTCTGTGCTTTCTCTACAAAAAAAGTAGAAAACTGAACTCTTTTCTTCTATCAACTGTGTTCAGGCGATGAGTAGATCACTGGTTTTAAGCAATTATGATTGTACTAATTTTTTCCCACATTTTGCTCTTTTTATTTCTTCTGCCCTTCAGAAATAGGTATTGAATAGACCTAGCTTAGTATCTACAAACTATGTTTCCTTAAAAAGGCCCTTGACTAAGTCAGGAGTGGTGGTTCATGCCTGTAATCCTAGCACTCTGGGAGGCTGAGCCGGGTAGATTTGCCTGAGCTCAGGAGGTGGAGACCAGCCTGAGCAAGAGCAAGACCCCCATCTCTAAAAACCAGCTGGGTGTTGTGAGAGGCACCTGTAATCCCAGCTATTAGGGAGGTTCAGGCAAGAGGATCACTTGAGCCCAAGTGTCTGAGGTTGCTGTGAGCTATGATGCCACAGCACTCTACTGAAGGTGACAAAGTAAGACTCTGTCTTAAAAAAAATGGCCCTTGACTACAACTTAATCTTAATTTCCTCCTTAGCTCCTCACGGAGTACTAAAACCATAGGTAATGCTCAATAATATTTGTTGAATAAATGATTTTGTAAAATGGGATCAACTAGTACCTGTCCCAGAGTTGCTGTGCATGTTCATAAAAGTCACAGAGATTGCCACCCAGTTGGCAATCCTCTATGTTGCTTATTTGTATGTTCATAGCTATGTTTCTATGCCACCTTCACCAAAATTCGATGGTGTACTTGACCAGATTTGCTTACATCATCATTTTGATTCATAAAGTTTCTAGTGGTAAAAGTAATAGCCCTCCTCTTGTCATGGAGTTTTCTTTTTTCCTATTAAATATGATAGATAACATTATTCACCTTATCGTCCATTCCTGGTTTCTGTACTAGTTTCCTCTGGTTTTGGTCATACATTACCGCAAACCCGGTGGCTTAAAAGAATAGACATTTGTTTTCTCACAATTCTGGAGGCCAGAAGTCTGCAATCAGTTTCTCTGTGCTGAAACCAAGGTACTGCCAGGGCTGCACTCCCTCTGGAGAGTCTAGAGGATGGTATTTGCCATTCTTCTAGCTTTTGGCAGCTGCCAGCATTCTTTGGCTTGTGACTGTATCCTTCTAATCTCTGCCTCCATGGTGACACTGCCTCATTGTCTGTCTGTATCAAATCTCCCTCTGCCTCCCTCTTGCAAATATGCAGGCAAGTGCATTTAGGTACACTGTGATAGGATAATCTCTCTCTCTCCCCCAACGTAAGCATAGTTGCAAAATCCTTTCTTGCTGTATGGTGCAACACCTGCAGATTTCAGGAAGAAATGAAAGATATCTTTTGGGAGGCTTTATTTAGTTGATCATATTTTTTTTCTTTTTGTTTTTGTAAGAATCTTTAGTAAGGCTGTGGGAGGCAAAGTTCTGAAAGGTCTCCCAAGATTTCCATTCCCTGGTGAGCATACCTTGTGTTTGAAACTCCTCGTGAGGGTGAGGAGAACTGTTATGTGATGGATTTCCCTTGTGATTTTGAGGATATGCCCTTTTCCTTAGGAAACTATTCTTTCTCCCTGTGTTTTGTGATGTCTTCTTGTTTCCTTGATGTCAACAGAGGTGCACCAATCACTGTATCCTGATTCCTGGGCTGCAGTCGGAGATGGTGCTGGACCAAAACTGGTCAATGTGAGTCCCTCCTAGTTTTTAGGAGTGACACCATAGGGAAGAATTTTGTTCTCTTTTGTTTGAGACTGTGGGGAATGTAAGCCAGGACTGCTTGAAACCCCACAGTTTTAGGCTTTGTGGAGTTTCTGCAATTAAAGAATGAAGTCAATGGATGAAGAGGAGCAGAGAGGAGCTGAGGCATCCTACAGGGTTTAATATCCTGAATTTGTATGCCCCTTGTACTAGATCTATCTCTGCCCTTTCCAATAACCCTACTTTCCCATATGATTTCACAAAATTATCTTTTTTGCTTGGGGTAAATTTGTTTTATTAAATCTTACAAAGCTATGCTTAGCACCTTGAGTACCGAACAAGCAGTCTGGCTCACAGAAAGTGTCTCAGTGGTTGTTCAACAAATCAACATTATTCTAAAGGTCTTCCCATGCCACTACTCTACTTATCTGTAGAAAAGAAACTGAAAGAATCTCTAAATATAAAGCATCACAAAAGTTATTCTTAGAACTTGTTTGTGTTAGACCTACTCTCCAACACAACAAACCTTCCTAGTAATCTGGCCTCTCTTTCTCACACCATCATTACACACTTTCAGAGATAATTAAATGTCTGTGATAAATAGGATTTGTCATGGCTAGACTAAGGATCATTTGTTTTTTAGTTGTTGATACATTGCTTTTATATTTTAATTTCCACCCCAATTTTCATTTCTGTGATTGTTCTTTACTCTCACTTTAGACAAATATTTACCAATTATTCCTTTTTTAAAAAATCACAAATTGTTAGTCTTTTTAAACTTTTGACTTGGGAAGATAAAGGTAATGTGCTATGAGCTCTATTTATTTTTTTCTGAAACCTTTCTAATAAAAAAAATTTGAGAAATAATTATGTAGAAAATTCCACCTTTTTTCCTAAGATGATTTAAACTTAATGCGAATTTGAAAGAAATTGCTAGATCTCAGATTATCAGAAAAATATGTAATTTATGGGCTTGACATATCATTCTATAATAATTCTAGTAATAAACATTTATGTTATTACAATTACAAAAATCCCTCATAGTTCTGTGAGAAGCAATGCAGGGGGCATTTTAACAGAATGTTCACATTCATTAACATTCCAGTGGTATGTACATAGTCAATACCAGATCGATTGCCCCTGTAAAATAAAAATAGCAATATACTTAATATTGCTGGAAGGGTATAGAAAAAAATGGAGCAACTTACACAGTTCTATCCTTACATTTCTCATTTTCTGTATAAGTTATTTATTTATTTATTTATTTTTTACTTTCCTATGAGGGGTGTCTGAAGTGCTCAATTTTTACCTAGGAGAGTCTTTCACATGAAGAGATTCAGGGTCATTAAAAACCAAACCGAGCCTAGACGAGATCAGAAGGAAAACCAATATGTTTGTACAGAAAAGAGTAAAAATCATCATTTTGGTGGGTTGGGTATCTGTGATCTTTTTTTCTTTTCAGGTTTTTATACCAAACAACTGTAAACAATATATTAATAATTACATCTATGGGCTGTTTCTATAACCTAAGATTAGGGCATTTTCTGGGGTTAACAAACAGCAAGCTTGAATATGTTTCTTCCTTTTTATGAATTGTCTGACTTTAACTAGTGGTAAAATTCTGTTACAGTAAGCATGATAAGATCTAAACATTATGATAACCTTCAAATTTAGATAATTCTTATTTGTAACCAAATGTTTGTATACATGGAGCAAAGAAACCTCACGTCTGGATGCAACCACAGATTTTCAGACTAATGCATCTGTTGATGGAGAAATTTTGAACAGCCAGGCATAAACAGCACTGTGGCCAATTACCTACCTGTGGCAAACCAAAGGTATGTTTGTCCAAAACGATTAGATTATCCTTCTTCAATCTCATTTAAAGTCCAATATTGTTTACACTTAAAATACGATTGTAATGGTAATAAAGCTAGCATTTCAAAGCAATAGGGATGTGATATTTAATAAGTGGTGTTGAAATAGATCTTTATTTTGAAGAAATAGTTATATGTCTCCCTTATACCATAAAGTCTATAAAAGAAGAAATTATTGCAACCATGAGCCATGTATATAATTTTAAAGCTTAGTGCTTTGAGACAATGTTTATTATTTAGGTTGAAAATATTTTCTCACTCAATGATTAAAAGCTCTGCTGTACTGCATTCAAATGGAGAAATTATCCTCTGTAAAGGTTTCAGATATAGCTGGCATATGATTTCTCTAGGTTAGATAATATGCACATTTCATATTACCAAAAAAATCATAACAGGAATCTTCACATTATAAAAATGCCTATTTGATTACCTGCTATATTCAAAGTCTTTAACAGTATATCACTTTCAAAGTATTTGTTAATCACTATCTCCCTTTTTTTGCACTCAAAAAGAAATTGCCCCCATTTTTATAAATGTCGTTCAGATCCAGGTGGAGTTAATATCCTTGTAGGGGACACGTCCTCATATCAAATTTTTGGCATAATTCTATACGCATACTTCTAAGATGGTAAATTTCTCCAAAACTATGCAGAGTTATGCTTAGAACCGAGATAACCTGGACTCTACCAAATCATTAAGCTGTAGTCTTCCCTAACGCAGAACTCCAATTTCATTCTCAAAAATGTCTGTATTCATTGCCTCCTTTGTTCCCAGAACCACATTATTATTCAAGGATCCTTTATGGTTGCCTGGACTCAGACACGACCTCTTAACTCTTTTCTTTGCCTGCAGTTTCTTTTCCTTTCCTCATTCCATGTTTTGCCTCTGTCCTGGAGGGAATCTTTCTAAGCTCTAAACACGATCTTTAAAAAATTCCAATTTTCCAAAGACCTAAGTTCAATTCCTCAGAATAGTGCTCAAAGTTCATCACAAAATAATCCACACTTAGCCTTTCTGATGTCTACACCACACCCTGCACATCTGCTGGAGTGACTGCACCTTTCTCTTCCACACTTCAGTGCTTTCCTTGTGGTTTTTATCAGCCCAGACTGCAGGTGGGCCTCCTTGCCATTCCTAAATCCTTTCCTTCCTTTAAATCAAACACCATAGCCAGGCTAACACCATCTTTGAATCTCCCTGTCATTAAAGTTTCCATTTCCACATTCCCACAGCATTTCAGCCTACTCTCCAGTCCTATTTACACTTTGATTTATATTAGCTTAATCAGTCTCTCTGCCACGATTTGTAAATTCCTTTAGGGGAAGGGCTAAAGGAATTTTATTTTTATGTTAGCACTTTCCCTGGATCATGAGGACTAGGGAGACATCCCTACGTAGTAGGAATTCAATATGTATTTATACACTGGGACTCTAAACATGGACTTCCACACCTTGATGCCTACAAAGTATTGTGAAAAAGAGAAATCTGAGAACTTGAACGCTGGTCTCTGGTTTCCATCCTCATTATATTTCTTCCACAAATAAAAATTAATATCATTTACTCTGCAATTTAGATTTTTTTCCCTTTGTGCCTCAAATTCCTGTTCTGTAAGTCTAGGATGTGACTCTGTGAATTTTATATCATAAGGGCCATTAAGGAAGCGGTACAATAAAGATACCAAAAATAAAGCGTGCTTTCCAATGCATGCTTTCTCTCCCAATATGGGACCATCTAACCATTAACGCACTCACTTCCACATTCAGCAACTTTCAAAGTAGAAATGCCACACAGGACAGAATACTTCAAGTAGAATAAAAATCTGTCTAATCCTCCCTGAGCACAAATAAATGGGTCAGAGTGAGATGCCCCCCATGTAAATTCTCTGCCCTACACACAAGGTGGGTTGGCAAGTAAAAGCATCTTCAGAAACAGCACTAAATCTGGGATGACGGCAAAGTGTGTGGGATTTTGCAGTGAGAGCTGTTTATCCCCAGGATGTCATAAGGAGGCTGCACACGGACCTTCTCCTGAAAAATTCAAATGCAAGTTTATTGCTCAAGACTCCGCCAAGCTAAAATTGTATTAGGAAACTTCAAATTTTAGATGGTTTCACTCCGAGCTTTCTGGTATTGTGTCGTTTCGGTGCATATATCTATTCTAGTTTTTTTTTTCTAGCATGGTAAGTATGATTTATAATCACAGCATCCGTTTTCTACATACAATTGAATGCTTGTGCAATGTGACACTTTGGTCATTTAAGTGTTTTAAGCACCTCTTTCAATCTTGTATACAGTACATTTTGCCTTATCTCTGGCAAAAATTTTGCTGAATAAAGATCATTATCAACTTTACTCCTGAAGAAGTAACTTATCTTTTAAAGGAAGGCCAGAAATGATGTATCTTCCTTGAATGACTTCCACATTTGACTTCCTGATGCCTACTCAGTGTTGTCAGTAATGAGTTCTTTCCAAATATGCTTGAGTTCTGGTGGTTAGTAAATGCTAGATGAATTGAATGAGTGGAATCCAGGCCTACTTCTATGGCAATCCTTAAGTTGTTTCTATCTAGTAAATGACTATAACTTTCTGTTTTGGTTTGGTTTTTTGATAAGTGGCCTATTCTATTTTGTGACAAACTATATATTCAGCCAACTGTCACTTAGTAGAAAGCTTTTTGATGTTAGTGTGGGTACTAAGTGCAAAGGGTATGCAATGATGAATAAAATCTTGTTCCTTACAGTTTAGTGGTTGATTCAGACAGACAATATTTACAACTGGATGTGGTCTGTGCTGGTTCAAAGTAGCATGCGAGTCCTGAGGAAGAAGAGATGTACTAACTCTGACTGGGAAACATTTCAGAGTATGTGTAATATTTGAACCAGGTCTTAGAGGTAGAGTTCCCAAAGCTGAGAAAATCGTTAGGATATTTCAGAAAGAAGAGAGATGATTGTAAAAGGCAAATAAGTTAATAGGGGATTTCTGAGATTTGGTGTGGCTGGAGCTGGTGGCTTGAAAGGAGCTTTAGGGCTTGATATGAAGGAACATTCATGCTAGAGTTTTGGCAGCACAAAGTATTTGAATGCTTCCCCTGGCCAAGTCGGCACTCTGACAAGGGCTGGAATGCTTAACAGGGCCGGGCTTAGCTGTGCTGGGTTGGGCTGAGCTGAGACTGATACTTGGCTGACCCTTCGCCTCCAAACTATGAAGGGGGGAAAGAAATAGACGACAGCATTTAAGGCAAAGTAGTCACGAAACAAGGAAACCTTGCAAACCAAGTATAGATGCCCAAAGATCTAGGGCAGAGAATAGAAGTCTATTCCAAGGCACAGGAGATGCAAAAGTTTCTAAAACAGTATGAACTGTTTCCAGGGAAGACAGGAGGGATGTTTCCCGTCTCTAATACTTGCCTCCAGATCTTCTTTTCCTGACAGAAGATCTGTAACCTCACATGTAGGCAGGAGAGAAGCCGTAAGGCAGTAAGGACTGTGTAAGCCAAGTTCTGTGACAAAGTTTTAGAAAGGTTTATCTGATATTGGTGTGGTGTGTGAAAATGTCGAGGTGTAATGACCATTTTAGGAAGCTTTCTCAATCATTAAAATGGGAGATAATGAGAAAATAAACTGGTGTAGCAGCACAGTTGAAATGAGGAAGATGAAATAGATAAGAACAAACATAGGGGGAGCCTCCAGTCCATTTATATTTAATGTAAATTATTGATCTGGTTGAACTGCAATCTATCATCTTAGCTATGCCTTTATTTTTCCCATGCTTTCTTCTCTTGTCCCTCCTTGTCTGCTTTTTCTGGATTAACTTATTTTTCCAGTAGAGTTACATTTATTTTTCTCCATTTGCGTTTTGATTATGTCTCCTTGTTTTCTTTTTATAATTTTACTTCTAAGTGGTTGTGCTCATGATGTAAATATGCATTCTTAAATTACAGTTGTCTACCTTGAAATAGTATTACAGCACTTCACTTATAAAGAACCCTACAAAGGCACACATGTATTTACCCCCCTATTCCTCATGCTATTAGTAAATGGGATAAACCCCACAATACATTGTTATTGTGCTTGCTTTAAACCTTTCAATTATTTTTAAAGTAGTTAGGAAATTATGTTTAGTGTAGCTTTGCTATGAACTAATTCCTCATTTATTGCTTTTTTTTTTATCAAGGGCAAAGAAACTTGTGCTTTAATCACACACTGAACACTTCAATGTAATGACATTCCATTCTTTCATTCAGCCAATATTTATCCAGCACCTGTTATGTGCTAGTCACATTAATAGGAACTGAGACCTTATAATTTATAAAATTAGCAAGTTACTAGTAAAATTAGTAATTGGACACTTGAATACGCATTATCTCAGTCTATCTTTAGTTCACTCTCATTTCTAAGGAATGCTTTCACTGAATATAAAATTTTATTTATTTTTTTGAGACAGAGTCTCAAGCTGTCACCCTGGATAGAGTGCCTTGGTGTCACAGCTCACAGCAACCTTAAACTCTTGGGCTTAAGTGATTCTCTTGCCTCAGCCTTCCAAGAAGCTGGGACTACAGGTGCCTGCCACAACGCCTGGGTATTTTATTTTTGGTTGCAGTTGTCCTTATTGTTTAGCTGGCCTGGGCCAGGGTCAAACCCACCACCCTCAGTGCATGTGGCTGACACCGTAACCACTGTGCTATGGGCGCTGAGCCTGAATATACAATTTTAAGTTGACTTTTTGTTTTGTTTTATGTCTAGTCACCATTCTTCTTTCTTGTCTTCTTGCTTGAATTGTTTCTCATAAAAATCAAGTCATTACAGTAGCCCTCCCTTATCCATTATGCGGCCAGGGTTGAGGGAGAAGAGCGCATGTTCCAAGATGCTAGAGGAAGCCAGAAATTCTGGATAGAACTGAACCCTATATATACTATGCTTTTCCTATACACATGTCATTAGGGTCAAATTTAGTTTATAAATTAGGTACAGCAACAGAATAACAATAATGAAATAGAATAATTATACCATATTCGCTATGCCATAACAGAAGTTATGTGAATTCTCCCTCTCTCTCTCAAAGTACCTTATTGTAGTAAACTCACTTATTTTCAGACCACAGTTGCTCATAGCTAACTAAAATCTGGGAAAAGTGAAACTGGATGAGGAGAGGTCACTATATTTGCGTTTGTGTCCCTGTCCATTTTGTTTTCCTTTTCTATCTCACTCTCTTTATTTCCTTTTCCCTGGCTTCATTTAAGATGTTCACTTAATTTTTATTTTTTGGTAGGAACTATCTAGGTGTCCTTTCTTTTTGTATTTTACCTACTTGGATTGATTGGGCTTTGTTAAAACAACACACATATCCAAAAGGCCAATCAATCCAAGTAGGTAAAATACAAAAAGAAAAAAAAAAAAAAAGACACCTAGATATGTCCTACCAAAAAACAAAAAATTAATTTTTAAATATATTTTTCTTTCGTTCAAAGACTTCGAGTATAACCACTTGATAATAATTCACAGGATACTCATTCTCTCCCCCCCACCCTATTTTTCTTTTCTCTCTGTTTCAGTTTAGATGATTTTTATTGCCCTGCCTTCTAGCTCACTACTTTTTTTTATTGTCCCATTGACCATCAAGTTTGTTCAATGAATTTTGTAATTTCAGATCCTGTATTTTTTAGCTACAGACTACCCACTTGCTCTCTTATAACTCCCATTTTCTTTCCTTAAACAGTCTGGCTTTTTACTCACTCTATTCCTCTTTACCTGTAAATGTTTTACTGTGTTCATACTGATTATTTTAAAATCTTTGTCTGCTAATTCTAATAAATAGGTCTGGGTTATCTGTGGGACTGCTTCTGCAAACTGTTTTCTTTTGATTACTAATCACATGTTTCTGCTTCCCTAATTGTTTTATGGTTTTTTTATTATTTTTCCATGAATTTAAATGAGGATAAATTTTTTTTTGATCTTGAGTGCTGTTTTTACTCCCTAGTGATTCAAAAAGATACAAGATACAATTTCTATTCTTTTAAATTTGTTCATATTTAATTTGTGTCCTAAGTTCAAGGAATATAATAACATCTTGAGATAAAAAATCAATGTGTACAAATCAGTAGGCTTCATATACTCCAATGACTAGCCGAGAATCAAATCAAAGACACAATACCCTTCATAGTAGCTATGAAGAAAATGAAATATCTGAGATTATACCTAACAAAGGATGGGAAGGATCTTTATAGAGGGAACTAGGAAAGCCTGAGAAAAGAAATAATAGAAGATCTTAACAAATGGAAGAACATACCATGTTCATGGCTGGGAAGAATCAACATTGTTGAAGTGTCCATACTACCCAAAGTGATCTGCAGATTAATACAATCCCTATCAATGTACCAATGTCATACTTTGAAGAACTTGAAAAATTAGTTCTCCATTTCATATGGAACCAGAAAATCCCTAAATTATCAATGCAATTATAAGAAATAAAAACAAATCTGTAGGCATCACATTATCAGACTTCAGGTTATACTACTGGTCGATAGTGATCAAAATAGCATGGTACTGACACAAAAATAGAGGTAAAGATCTTATTAAATAGAATAGAGAACCTAGACATGATGATAGCCACATTTCATCATCTGATCTTTATAAACCAAACAAAAACATACACTGGGAGAAAAAAATCCCTATTTAATAAATGGTTCTGGGAGAACTAGTTAGCCACATGTAGAAGCCTAAAACTGGACCTACATCTCTCACCACTGAAAAAAAATTATTCTTGCTAGAGAAAAGATTTAAATTTAAGATACAAAATGATTAAAATTCTAGAAGAAAATGTGGCCTCAGGAAAGATTTTATGAAGATCCCCTCGGCAATTGCAGCAACACCAACAATAAATGAATGGAACGTGATCAAACTAAAAAGCTTCTGCACAGCTAAGGGTACAACAACTAACGCAAACAGACAATCTTCAGAATGGGAGAAGATATTTGCATGCTATAAATCTGACAAAGGGCTGATAACTAGAACCTACAGAGAACTCAAACTAATCAACCGAAGGGAGCAAACAATCCCATTTATAAATGGGCAAGAGACACGAAGAGAACTTTCTCTGAAGAAGACAGACAAATGGCCAAAAAACATATGAAAAAATGCTTATAGTCTCTAATAATCAGAATAATGCAAATCAAAACCACCCTGAGATATCATCTAACTTCACTGAGACTAACCTAAATCACAAAGTCCCAAAGCTGCAGGTGCTGGCATGGGTGTGGAGAGAAGGGAAAATTTTTACACTGCTAGTAGGATTGCAAACTAATATGGAGAATCCTCAAATAGCTAAAAATATACCTTCCATTTGGTCCCATAATCCAATTACTAGGTATCTATCCAGAAGATAAAAAATTATTTTTCTTAAGGACATTTGTATTAGAATGTTTATCACAGTTTAATTCACAATAGCCAAGATGTGAAATCAACCCAAGTATCCATCAACTCATGAATAACATTAATAAACTATGGAATATGTATGCCATGGAATACTATTCAGCCATAAAAAAATGATGGTAACTTTACATCTTTGGTATTTACCTGGATGGATTGAAGAACATCCTTCTTAATAAACTATCACTAGAATGGGAAAGGAAACATCCAACGTACACAGTACTAATGTGAAACCAATATGCCCACATGAGAAAAAAATACAATTAAACTCAAGTGGCAGGAGAGGGGAGAAAGGAAAGGAGAAAAGGGAGGCAGGAAGGGAATTGGAAACCTCTCACCTAATGGGCACAATGTAAGGGTACAGAGGACACCCCCTGGATAAAGGGCTCAATTTCAACTTGAACTTTACCTAACAAATGGACAAATGTTAGTAACCTAACCTTTTGTACTCTCATGTTAACCTGAAAAAAAAAAAAAAAGAGAGAAGAAAAAAGTTCTGAGGATCGGGCAGTGACTGTGGCTCAAAGGAGTAGGGCGCTGGCCCCATATGCCGTAGGTGGCGGGTTCAAACCCAGCCCTGGCCAAAAAACTGCAAAAAAAAAAAAAAAAAAAAAAATCTGAGGATCAACAAGGCCTAAAATTGCTCCAAGGCAAGATGTGGGAGTATTCAAGGAATAAGATAAATATAAATATTGATAATTGTAACTTCAACACAAAATTTGAAATCATGGATTAAGTTGAAGTCCATCTTATCTTCAATTACAATTATCTTTCATATCTTGCTTCCTTCTGAATAGGGAGATTTATTTGTCATTCTGAAATAAAAGGATCTTTGCTTTTATTATTTTATAATAGATAACGCTATCTGTCCCAATAACTACAAAGGTTTGTACTTGACTATGGATATGAAAGTCCATAGTGAAACTTAAGATATGATAGAAAGGAAAATAATTAGACATCATTATTACTTCCATGAAACCATCTTTCTGTCCTGTGACCTTTTAAAGAACTGGTGCTGACCACTTCAAGTTATAGGCATGAATTAGCTTCCCTCAGGAATTTACTAACACACCAGATGAAACACATCCAAAGGAGAAATTTGGCCTGTGACCTAATGATTCAATTTTCCTGCTTCAGTGTGAACTTCTCCATCAGGGACATCCAATACGCACATGTTCAATAAGCAAGGAATATGTAATATATTAAGATTAAAGGGTGATGAAGGTAAAAATTTTGTCTATATGTACAATTTGTTACATGCCAAACTGTATTCCATAGAAAATAGGGGCCACAAAATCATTTGTTTTAAAATGGCTTTATTATCCAAAAAGAAACCTTCTGGCCACAAAACTCACTTTATTGTAGAGCTCCTTATAATTTATTAGGATTAGGGGAATATATCCTATGCAGTTATGGCTCCATTTCATTCTTGAAAAATGGTAATGACCCTAAGAAGAGCCAGAAACAATTATATTAATTAATGTGAAATAGAAATTTGAAGGCTGAAGTACCTATTTATTGGTTAGATTCCTAGAATCTCTATTTTTTTCTTTTTAGAAGTCTCAGTAATCTAATTTCTGCTGGGTTCCCTATGGTGTTGGAGAAGCTGATACTACTCCTGAATTGGTAGCCAGCCTCCAAAACTGTACTCAATTATCTCTGTCCTCTTGGTATTCATAACTTGTGCCATTTCTTCCCATGTTTTACTGGGATTGATCTGTGTGACCAGTGAAATTTAGCAGAATTGATGGTATGTTACTTCTGAGATTAAGTTATAACAAGATTGTGGCTTTTATCTTGAGAGCATACTCTGTCTCTCTGAATACTTTGTGGAAAACCAGCTTTTATGTCATAAGAAAATTCAGGCAATCTATGGAGAGATACCCCTAACAGGTGTCTGGTGACTAAACAATAATTAGCCTGAAACTAGGGGCTGTCAACAACAGTGGAGAGAAAGCAAGTCTTTCTCCCGTGGAGTCTTCAGATGAAACTGTATCCCTAACCAATAGCTTGATTGCAACCTCATGAGAGATCCTGATTCCAAGCCCTACAACTAAGGTGCTCCTATGTTCCTGACCCATAGATAGAGAAGTTTGTTATTTAAGCTGCTAAGTGTTGGCAGGTAGTTTGCTTCATAGCAACAGGTAGATACCTAATACAATGGTCAGCCAATCATTGCATTGCATCCCTAATACAAACATAAGCCAGTCATCTCATTTATCTCATTGCATCCCTCTTGCCTCAGTGATAGGAATAGAACTGGACATGTGAGCTAACTTTGTCCAGTCAGAGTGACTTTCAGGACTATTGGGGAGGGATTCTGGCACGCGGATATTATCCAGTTTCCTGTGGGTAGTGAATGCTGGAGCCATTCTGTCAGGACAAGGAAAATAGCCAGAGAACAAAGCTGTCATTCTGAAGAGTGTCAAGAATTGTGGATAAATCCTCAGAACCCTGATGAAAAAATACTTAAAATTCCATCTTTCCTCTATATTTTTTCCCTTAGAGAATCAGCCAAACCCTTCTATTGTTTGAATTAGATTGATGTGGGTTTTTTGTCACCTGCTACCAAAAAAATCCCAGCATCTACATAGAGAACATGCCTTTAAACCTTAACAAGCATCTTCATTTGTACTGTATTATTAAAGCACAAAGAGCAATCTTGTCAAACATCTCCAGTCTCAGATTTCAAATGGGTGATCATAGATCTTAACCCAGTTAGCCTCATTTCCTTTGCTCTGGATTAGACTCTGTTAAGCCAGGCTTTTTGAAAGATGGATTTTTTTTTTCAACACAACATTGTTATTCACTTCATTTAGATTATCTCTATTAAAAAGTAAATCCTACTGTTATCTACAGGTCTCTAATTTAGACCTTATTCTCAGAGAGTAGCTGCCTCCAAGGGGCTTGTCCGTTCTAAGTCTGGTCACTTTTACTGGCCCATTGTACCTGACTATACCTTTGCTTTTTTCAGAAATGATTACCTTTAGGTCCTCAGCTCCAGCATATCTTTTTTTTTTTTTTATTAAATCATAGCAGTGTACATTAATACTACCATGGGGTACAGTGTACTGTTTCTGTATACAACTTGAAATACTTTCATCCAACTGGTTAACATAGCCTTCATGTCTTTTTCTTAGTTATTGTGTTAAGACATTTATATTCTAAATTTAGAGAGATTCACATGTACCTTTATAGGATGAACCATAGGCGTGATCCCATCAATCACCATCCCTCCACCCACCCTCACCCTCTCCCCTCTCCTCCTACTCCTCTCTCCCCATATTCCTGGGCTAAAATTGGGTTATAGCTTTCCTATGAAAGCTATAAATTAGTTTCATAGTAGGGCTGAGTACATTGGATACTTTTTATTCCATTCTTGAGATACTTTGCTGAGAAGAATATTTTCCAGCTCCATCCATGTAACATGAAGGAGGCATTTTAAGTGACTCATAGAGCTATTATGGAGTTCAGATGAAATTGTGTACAGGTCTGTCTTACTGTAGTTGCTCAGTAAATGTGTGTAGGATGCCTGAAAGTTCTCTTTAATTTAATGAGAACTCTCTATTATAAGTGATTATAAGAGAACATACATTGAGAATGTGGCATAATTTGATTATTCTGTCATTTTTATTAGACTACAATGAATATTCATTGTAGAAGAATTAGAAAATCTAGATGAGTAAATCACTCCATCAATTAAAATAACCTAAAATAAATCCATCAGGGGAATCTGATAGCTTAAATTTTGGTGTAAATGTTTCTAGCCTTGGTTCATCTATATTCCCAGCTACCTGGAAGGCTAAGGCAGGAGGATTGTTTGAGGCCAGGTGTTCAAGGCTAGCCTGAGTAACATAACTTAGCAAGAGCCTCATCTCTAAAAAAATAAAAATGAAAAAATAGCCAGTCATATATGCTGACCTGTAATTGCAGCTACTCGGGAGGCTGAGGCAGGAAGGTTTTACTTGAGCCTAGGAATTTGAGGCTGGAGAGGGCCATGATGGCACCACTGCACTCAAGTCTCAGTGACAGAGCAAGATCTCATCTCTAAGAATTGTTTTGAATTTTAATTTTTCTAAACTTTATGCTTTAGAAAAAAATGACCACTTATTAATAGTTTTTTTTTTATCATTTAAAAGTATATCATGAGCATCTTTTCATGTCAACAAATGGGTGCAAACTTGTTTATTGAGTTCTATGTTCTCATGATCATTCTCTCATACATTTCTTTGTGTCTGCCTTTAGGAAAAACAGTGACTCAGATTCATCATCATAAACAAAATCTTGTGAAAGAATGGCTAGAAAATGACTAAACCAGCGTTAGCTCTGTTTAGACTTGTTTCTTGGAGGAAAGAACTAAATATTATTTTCCCTTGCTCAAATAAAAGGTGTGGGTAGATGAAACCTGTGAGGTTTCCATGAACTGAGTCAGGTCAGCACAGAGTTTGCAGGCAAACTTTGTGTTCTAAGGAAGGCTGAGGCATCCAGAGAACATTTGTTTTTGTCCTAAATACCTGATAGCCTTCTGCATGAGGAGTATGACGATGTGGTAGGTTCACAGAGCACTAAATGAACCCTTGGGAAACCAGGGTCCTGACACTAGAATAGTAAGCGGCATTTATGTGACCTTGGGAGGGTCTCTTTTCTTTTAAGAAATCTCTTGGAGGTATTCCACTCTGCTACTGTGAGACTCTTTAAGACTAAATTGAGAGATGTACTTTTTCATGAAAAAAACACATGGAAAATCAGTTAAGTGTTAGTCTTGCTTCTTCAACTATTCATTTAACGCTGAAAATTCCTCCTATTCTTCTTAGTAAAGTATCTCAAGAATGGAAAAAATATCCGAGGTACTCAGTGCTAATATGAAACCAATACATAAGCAACTACATGCCCAGAGGAATGATAAAACACAAATATAGTCTAGCAAGTGGGAGGAGGGAGGCTGACTGGCTGGAGGAAGGAGGGCAACTGGTGGGATCTACCTAAAGTCCAGTGTAGAGTGTTCAGCATGCCTTCTAGATGAAGGACTCAAGTACTACTTGAACTTTACCTTAGAACTGAAAACAGGGCAACCTAAAAATTTGTACCCTTATATTAATTTGGAATTAAAAAAAAAAGCAAGTTCCTCCTAACTCTAGAATACAAGAGACATAAATATTTTCTCAATTCATGCTGTATCCTTAGGTATTTGCTTTTGAAACTAGCAGTTAATTTAAATGGGTTAAACATAATAGTTTTCAAAAAAAATGCAGGGAATGATTTTAGGGTCATACAGGTTGGTTAACATCACAAGTTAATGTCATTCATTCCAGCTGGGTAAAAATCTAGTGATTCTAGATGTGCCATACAAGCTGTGTACCGCTTATCTGAAAGCTGATAAGCAAACAAGAAAGAGTCATGCACATTTTTTGTGATATTCGTCACCACAGATAAGCAAAACAAACAAAAACACAATAGCAGCATGTGGCCCATAGGCCACAGGTTGGCCACGCCTGGCCAGTGGTGTCTTTCCCGCTGCCTCACCCTTCCAAACTCTCGATTTTGTTGGTTAACTTCCACTCCAGGCTTTGAGAACAAATGCGGCGCCATTAAGAAGGAAGTACCACACTGTACCCCCAAAGTGCATCAATGTACACTGTTACCATTCAATAAAAAAAAGGGGGGGGAAAATAAAAAAAAAAAAAAGAAGGATGTAGTAAGTCACAGGCTGTAATCCAGGCAGAGAGAATCAAGTCAGATTCTTGATGTTCTCAATTTTCCCACAAACATCTTTCTTTGAAATTAGGTTCCTGATTTGTTCCTTGGTGCCCAAATTTATTTGCTGGTTTCCTTCTACCAGTAGAAGGCAAATTCCACGTAGGTCGGGATTTTCATCTATTTTGTTCACTGATAATCTCAACCTAGAGAAAAGCTTTGAATTCAGTAGGTGCTCAATAAATATTTGTCAATGCCATTAATCAATGAATATTCTGTCTAATTCAACTAGCAGTGGGGGTTTTGCCTACTCCTGAACCCCAGCTCCGAGTCAAGTGCCCTGTCCCTCAAAGTTTCTGCCATCGTCTTTGGTTCTGTGTGTTGACGGTGGACTCCCTGACACTGGCCCACGTCCCTGCTGCCCCAGGCTGTGTCGATGCATAGCCATAGCAGTCATAATCTTTTGTTTCTGTGCTCTGCTTCCTGATTTGTTTTCCCTTTCATCTCGGAAGTCCTATTCTGGATCCCAGCACCACTCTGGTGTGAAATGTGTCTCATTTCTAAGTTCCAGGCTCTTTCTCCCAGACTCCATCAATTCCCAGCTAGCTCGTATCCCAGCAGGATTTGCCTTACTTGAAACCTGGATAACAATCAATCTTCCTTGGACAGCATTTGGGGATCATTTTTTTCAACCCAAGAGTTGAAAAGCTTTGCACAATAAGGCAAGCACCACTATGATGTCCTCCTTATCACCAGACCCTTTCACAGGGGACATCCAGCCAGTTCCTTAATGTCCTCTGAACTTTGGGAAAGATACTAACATTCCCTGAACCTCAGTTTCTTCAAAGGCAAAGCTTAATTAAATGAGCTAGGACTGTGGAGGTGCATGCTATGGCCCTCGGTACCTAGCACTTAAATCCCAATTAGATTTCTTTTCACCTTTCCTTTAGGAGAAACCCATGTTCATCACAGGCCTGTCTTAGGTGTCAAGGTCTCCCAGTGCAGGAGTCTCACATCTATATGTGATCTCCTCGTCCAGGCTGGTCTTTGTAGCTCTGTCTAGCCCAGCTTCTGTTTCTGGACTATCTGGCTCTCACTTTAATTCCTCAATTTTCTCTTCTTTCTGCCATTTCTTCCTATGTCTCAATACTTACTGTACATGCTGATATCTGTTCTGCTCTTCAAAGAACAGCCCTTTGAAGAGCAGTTCTACCTTCTAGGTCCTGACATAACCACTCAGCTCTTTCTGCCTCAGGAAGTGTCCTTTATTTGACATATGTAGTGTTTAGAAAATACAGTTTAAAATAAGAGTTTGGAGAGCTGAGAGCTCTGTTCCCTTCCCCCTTGATGTTTTGGAAATGAGGCTCAAAGCAGTGACATATTTTCTGATGATAATGAATATCTATCAGTCTGAGTTGGGGATGAAGCCTTGGCCTCCCAGACCCTCAGTCCATTGACTAACCCAATCTGCATCCTGTTCCTCATCTGAAAGCTACTCCCATTTTTGGAGCCATGGAACCTATCAGCTAGCAAATTTGTACTTCACACCAATGACAATAGGAGCATTTTATGAACAATTTCATTAATCATACAGGCTGAGAACATACTATAGCTTCCGAATGACTAGTAGAAGAAAAAGGAAATATGTTGATTTCTAATCTGCTTGACAAAGTTAAATTTTGACTTAATTTTGTTTTCAGCATAAAAACTCTGAAAGACATTATCTTTTTCTAAACTTCTTCGATGGGAGTAGGGGATAGGTCTCAAACATAGTTGTAATACTTTTCGTTGAACTAGTTGATATCGCCTTAAGTAATGCTATTGTGCTAAAAATAGATCGTGAGCTCCTAGAAAGCAGATGCTTATTACCCAATATCTAGCACGTGCTCAGGCAGCCTTTTTTCTGTATGAATCAATCGATTCTTCAGAACCAGTCAATGATGTAGGGAACATACATGACAGTGATATATATTTTAAATGGTCCAGAATGTGCCCATACTCTTGAAAGCATAAGACAGAACACTATTGCTTCGGTCGTCTGGCAAGGGACCTGAGATGTCACTAACATTTCTAACATTTCCCTGCAATTAGAAAATGCATCTCATTAGGAAACTTCTGACTCTTCCTTTTCTTCCCCTTTTGGAGAAAGGAAGTTTTCCAGTGGCTGAACATTAGTCCCAGATGCTTGTTGTTCCTTCTGGCTGATGAAAATCTGGGTGGGTTTTAGGCAGCAGGATTTGAGCTTGTTAGGTTTTAACTTATGTAATCTTAAAACTCAGGCACAGAAAGATTCTAGAGAGACCAAAAGCAGTTACATATCCAGCTTCTAAGAGTCAGTCAGATGTGGGGACCATCCATCTCCAGAAGTCATGTTAAATTTTTCTAGTTTCCTTCCAATATTGAAAATCACCTGTGTGTGTGTGTGCGTGCACGTGTGTGCGGTTTTCACTGCACAGGCCTAGACATGTTAGTTATCAATAAATTGCATTAGATCAGAAAAAGTTCACAGCCTATGAAAGATACCATCTAAGGGAGCGGCAAGCTAAGTGTTTACTTTTCTCTCCTGCCCTTTATACTTCTCTGAAACACTCTGTTCTCCGTCATTCCACAGGCCTGGACTTGCTGTAGGCCACCTCTTTAGAAAACTATCCTTTTGCAGCTGGACTTACCACATACAGCACATGGACGTCAGCATGTGAGAGTCTGACTTCTTTCCTACATTCAGACGCGGACTTATCTAGCGAGACCCAGGCGTGCCACTGGTTAGTCTTTCTTCTTCAGCACCCATTTTTTGCTAAAATCAACAGAAAAGAAAGATGGTAAAGAAAGAAGACTGAAGGCTACTAAACCTACAGGAAGATTTAAAAACATTCTACGGGTTCTCATTTTAACGCTATATTTGGCCTAGTTTTAAGGATTTTTTAATGAGAATATAAGCAGACAGGAATTAGGTCTATCATTGGATTTGATATCTTCAAAATGAGGGAAGAAGGAAAACCAGCAAATAAGTTTACATAGCTTTAGGTTTATAGGTCTTTTTTAATTTTAATCTCTTCTATGTTTCTTTATGAAAAAGGGGCATATGTTTACAAAACTTCCAAAGGTGCCTTGTATATTATTGTGAAGTATGATCTTCTGTTTCTCTCTTTCCTGTACTTTGCCATTGTTATTTATTCGGAAGGGATGTTTCAACTCCAGTGAGTGAGATGCACTTTAGGATAAATGATAAGCAACCACACTTCTTTCTTTCATACATAACTCCTGAAGGTCAAAGAAATAATGTTTATTTAATAACTCACTGGCAGCATTTTTGCAAATGTTAACTGACCAAGGGGATTTAGGCTGTTTCATATTGTTTTGCAAACTTGGCATTTAATTTGGCTTCAGCCCCTGGGCTTTTAGGGATGGCAGAGTTATGAGTGTAGCCTGGTTATAGATCTAGAGGAAGTATTAGTCACTACAGGACCTCAGCTGAGAAAGGACCACATGACAGGATTAGGAGGAAGTAACTCATACATGGACCATGAAGGAAGGAATCAGTTTGTTTTATGCTTGATCCTAGTTACAGATGAGACAGTTAGCTGTTCCTGCACAGAGTATAGCAGTGTTACGTAATTAGCTTGTGTGAGCAAGAAGAGGATAGATATGGTTAGGCTATTTTGGATTGGTTTGCATCAGGCCAACCTGGACTATTGGGGAAATAAGGCTGATTAAGACCTGGCAGGTGCATTGTTTCCAAGACCTTGTTGACCTTCCTGGAGACTTCCAAGAAGCAGCTGATGCTTCGTCTTAAAGTTGTTCATAAATCCCCAAACTACATTCTCCATGGAGCCTGTGGTCACTAGGACAGGGTCTGGCTTGCTGTGCAAGTCAGCAATAAACTTTCTTTTTCTTGCTAGAACTTTTCTTGCTCTTTTCAGTTTTTGGCAACTACTTGGAGCCAGTATGCCTCTCCAATAAGAGCTGCTCCTTGGAAGTCTCCTTCTGTGTCTGTCTATGGGACAGGTTGTGATGGTACTACTTAAAATTATGGGCATGTGTAATACCAGATGTCCATTCATGCCTCTACTGGTTCTTCATTTACCTACTGATTTAGCACTTATAGTTGATTCAAATTTATTCCCTTCAGGAGTCCTCACACTATCCAGCAAGGTATTTGTGACTTAATGCAAAATAAGTGCCTCCCCTCTTTTTCCTTTTTAGAAGATTTGACTTCTACAACTACATCATTACTTTCCTCTAGTCACCTTCCTTCTCTGATTTGTGTACTTTTCTTAATCTTTGCCTTAATTAAGAACCTTCATTCTTTAAAAAAGTCCCTGATTAGTCACCTGTTCCAAATTTATGTCTCTCTTGTCTCAGTATCTTGGTCTCAGATCACTTCTGGCACAATATTTTCAGTAACCACTTCCATTTTGCCAAACAGCACAATCATTCTCTTGTACTGTTTTTTCCTTGTTGTTGTTGTTGTTGTTGTTGTTGTTTTTACTAGGAAGTTCTACTGGGCATAGCTTGAAACTGAAGGAACAATAGGACTGGATGGTTGAAGCACAATTTGCAAAGGAATCCATATCACTGACCCGAGAATACATTGCACCAAAATGGTCAATTGCAGATTGATGTATTACTACGAATCTTGTGTCCAATTTGACGCCTAAGGATCCCCCTAGCACTGTATTAGAGAAATGTATTTCTATGAAATGTTAAGGGGTCATAAGGAATTTGTTCTGAAAATCTCACTGCTATGAAATATCAGCCAAGTGCAGTGGCTCACACCTGTAATTCCAGAACTCTGGGAGGTCCAAGTGGACTGACTACTTGAGCTCAGGAGTTTGAGACCAGCCTGAGCAAGAGCAAGACCCCATCTCTAAAAATAGCCAGGCATTGTGGTGGGTGTCTGTGGTCCCAGCTACTCAGGAGGCTGAAGCAAGAGGATCACTTAGCCCAAGAGTCTGATGTTGCTGTGAGCTATGAAGCTATGGCATTCTACCCAGGGTAACAAAGTGAAAATCTGTCTCAAAAAAGTCATAAAGTTAAGGAAATACAAAATTTTTATTTACTTCATCAAAAGGCATGAGCTATGTTAATGATTTCTGAAGAAATCACAAAATTAAAAAAAAGGGGGGGGGAACAATCTCTGAATCCAGGAGCTCAGAACTCAGGAGAAGAAATTCACAAACATAAATATAAGAAGGATTATAAAATGTCATATAAAAAAATGAATCAAAGCATCTGCCCTTGGAATATTTGTCAAGGATAGATTAACTTAACCAAGTTGGTCTGAAAAATGTGTTGGAAAATAGTAGCTATCATAATTTAGGCAGAGGAAAGAAGCTAATGGTCTTCCAACCTTGTTTTTTCATGTATTCATCCCAAAGAAGGCAGGAGAAGTGACACAGAGATCAGCATCTGATAACTGATGTCATAGGAAGGGGTAGGCTCAGAGGAGTGATCTCAGCATAGATTTCTCAGAATCTCCTGAGTTTCCAATGTTAAGAGATTATAATGCCCAGAAATCATCATCCCTGTGATCATCTATGTTTTAGTAACAACTCCCAGGTGATTCTGATGATCAAGCAGGCTTCAGAATCAATTAGCTATGAGATGGTGAACCCTGGGTCTAGAAGGAAGTAGAGTAGTTAAAAGGTGAGGGGTTGAGGGAAGGGCAAGGACAGAAATTTTCTAGGCGAAGAGAAGAGCCCTTTCTAGATACCAGAGGAAATGTTATTGGTTAAATGGAACAGTTAGCACAGTGTGGTGATGTCTCCAGGTAGTCATAAAAATAATCAAAAAGAGCAAGTAACATTTTAGTAAGCAAAAGATAATTTCTTAAGGACTTGCACAGACAGCCTGCCCCCATCCTAGTGACTGCAGGTTCTGTGGAAGGCATGGTTTGGGGTTTTACACACAAGTTTGAGACATAAGAGTTTCTTCTCAGAAGTCTCCAGGGTCTTAATTAACAGTGTTCTCAGAACAACCTACCTGCAAGGTCTTAATCAGCCTCATTCCCAGAATAGCCCAGGTCAGCCCAACACAAACCCATCCAGTAGAGCCCAACCATGCCAATCATCCTCCCTGCCTGTGTGCAGCTGACATAACACACACTTCATAATGGCAAGAAAACAGGGTATTTATTAAGGAATCATGAGAAGTGAAGCAGAGAAAGGCAATTGGGAAAGATCTTGCATATCACACTTAATACTTTTAAATTTTATCCTGAGAGTGGTACAGATCTATAAAATGGTAGGGATAAGAACACAAAGGGAAAGCTGCTAGTGCATTTGATCCTCAAAGAACTTATTTTGTTGATGTTTAAAATCTATGGTTGGATTATTTCACTAAAATGGAGGGGTCTGATGGTTAGCCTTCTATCATAAGAATTTGTACCCTTAGGCTCCATTTGGGGCTTTAACTAGTTTCATCTCTGTAAATCAGTCTAGTAAAACTTACTTAGCTCCTGGGAAAAATAACAAAACAATGTTTTGACATCTTCTGTTTAAAGCATCCTTAGACACGTATGAACTAAGTTACAGTTAATAGTTTGTATTTTATGCATGTTATTAATGACCATGATGAGCCCTGACATCTCTGTTTTCTAATTAGCAGTCTTTGATCATGAAGAAATTCCAGTGAAATTTAATTCTTTAAGCATTTGCTATGGGCAAGACATGCGTGTGCAATGCTGTGGATAATAAGAGGGTGAGCAGCTGTCTTCTCTGCTCTCGTGAATCTTACAGGTGCTGCAGAAAGCATAAAGTTGAGAAGGTTTGGGTCTCACCTGTCTCATTAGCAGCTGGGTAAAAGATGTACTTGCACCTCAGTTTATTCATCTGTAAAATGAGGGGACTGAATAAGGTGGACACCATGATCCCTTTCAATATCAGCCATGAGTTTCCAGGGATCCAGTAGGAAAGGCTCCAGTGATGATGCAGGATAGACGTCTGCACTGTGCTGGGGTATCTATGACCATGTGCTCTGGAGTCTGTCAGATCTGGGTTTAAATCCCAACTCCATTATTTACTACTTGTTTTGGAAGTATGAAATTACCCCCCCAATCAATTGTTTCCCTACTTACTAAGTGCATTTTTACCTCTATGTAATTATTATTACAACAAACAGTTTAAATAAATTCAAAGGAGACACTACATATACATTGGGACTCACGGTGCACTCATAAGATGATATAATAATTGAGAAGATCCTTGAAGATGGACGATGATCTCAGTAGGTAGAATCAGGAAACAAGAAAGAGAAGAGGTGAGGACGAGAGAAGTTCTTTCTAAAGGAGGATAGAACTTATCCAACATATTTAATATGTATGAAACAGAATATGAAGTACAAATAGAACTTTCCATGTTTCAAGTGTAATGATGCTTCTCTGAGGGCTTCTTGGTTGAAACCACAGCATGGATAAATTGAGAGGGATGAAGTGACTTGCTTCACGGTTTCAGCAGAGAGTTTCCATGGAACCAGGATGATAACCCACATGTCATGAGTGCCAGGCCCTGATTCACTTGATTCAATCCAGGCAAGCGTGGGTGAGGATCTTACATCTGAATACTGCTTTAAGATCTTAATGAGTTCGAGTTTGGGACATAAAAGGGGTGGAATAGAAGCCAATCCCGGAACAAGTGCCAGTTCTGAGCAGGCCTTGCTCTTCTCAGGAGGACTTCCATTTCCCTGACTCATCCCCTCTGGCTTTCGTACTTTCTGCTGGAAACTTGCCTGTGTTCTACATTGCTTGTCTTGGACCCAAACTCTGATTCTGTCACTTTCTAGCTCTGTCAGTTTGGATAAGTAACTTAACAAATGGTCTTTGTTTCATTCATCTGTAAAATGGTGATATTGATGTCTTTTCAATTATGACTTTTAGTACAAAATGAAATAACTGAAATGAAAACGTTTATATATGCCAATTAAATGACTGAAATGAGAAATCATGATAAAAAGTTTTTATGTTAATTTTTCAAAAACCCGGAAGATAGACTAGTACTCATTTGAAGCATAAACAAAAGAATTTACTTGATTTTGTTTTGCTTTGTTTTGGTTCTCAGTCGTAAAGTTTAGGTGTCAATTGTCAAAGTTCCACCTCCCTATTACCATATAATCCAAGCTAAAAATAAATTGGAATTTTTCTTTGAACTGAAGCCAAGTATCTATAATTCCAGTCCAGTATTTTCTATTAAAGTGCCCTGCCCCTTGTTGTAAAAAATATTTCAAATAAACTGCACTAGTAGGGAATCAGCTGAGAGGGCTCTCTTTAGAATGCTCACCATAAACTCCTATCTTAATTTGATGTAGAGACAACAAATATCATTGAGAGCCTAAGTATTACTGGATACTCTCACCCTCTAGAATTGCTTGTTCACTGATTAATTTCTGGTGCTTAGCAAAGCATGTGGCACATAGAATTCATTTTTGTGTTTATTTATTCACTTGAATGTATATGTATTAAAACCCAGCATCCAATAAAGCTATTCACACAATCGTTCCTTCCATTGGGTTAAATTCTTAAACAAACAGTCAGCCTCAGCATGCGGGTATCTACAATGATGAACTCCCTGTACTTGGTATTTGGGGGGCATTTGCAAGCACAGGTAAAATGAAGGCTCCCTGCTCTGAAACTGTGTATAAGATGCTTGTCACAAACGCATTCCTCTCAGTACAGTGATGCATACTCACAGCCTTTGTCCTTGCACAAGAGGTTTCCCATTAGAAATGTTCTTTTTCTTTTTGTCTTCTTTAGTAAATTCTTCTTAAGAGCAAAATTAGCCATCTTCCTTCCACAAAGACATCTATAATGATTTCCCAGAAATACTAATCATGTACTAATCATTTCCACATTATATTTCACAGAAAAATATTTCATACTATAGCTGTAGCTCTATCATCTAGCTGTTATTTTTCTACTTGCTTACCTATTTATGTACATGTCTGTTTTCCCATTTCACAGCAAACTTCTTGATTGGTGATTTATTGATCTAAGGTTGCTAAGTGACTAACACATATTCTCTACTTGGTGAAATCTTTTTCTTTTTCCTTCCTTCCCTCCCTCCTTCCTTCCTGCCTTCCTTCCTTGTTATAAACTAATACTATCTGTTGACATCAAACACATAGAAAACTTGAAATTGTGACATGCTAAACTATGCAGATATTGATTATAACTGCAACAGAGAGGAGAGTGAGCTGAAGATATCAATTCAAGCTTCATGATATTATATTCATTCTTGAGATATGCTTAGGATTATCATAAATGGCAAAAAATTAAAAAGTTTTCCAGCCCCCCGAAAAAGCATAAATATATGTTCAGAGAGCGAAATAATCAGGCATTAAGAAAGAAGGTGCATAATAATAAGAGAAAGAGAGAGAAATAGAGGAGAGCAAGAAAGAGCCATAGATTTACTATAAGGCTTAGCTTAGTTGACTATGAAGATTTACAGAGTGAGCTAAGGCCCCAGGGAGCCCATGGTTTAGTTCCAGTTTAAAGGCCTGAGAACCAGGACAGCCAATAATGCAGCCCCCGTCTGGAGTCCAGCAGGCTGGAGACTCAGAAAGAACTGACGTTTCAGTTCAAGTGCACAGACAGGGAAAACGCCAATGTCTCAGTTCAAAACCTCCATGAAAGATGAATTTTCTCTTACTTAAGAAAGTGTCAGCCTCTTTTGTTCTATTCTGACTTTTAGCTGATTGGATGGAGCCCACCTCTGTTGGGGGGGGCAATCTACTTTATTCTATCCCTTCAAATGCTACTTTCATCAAAAAATATCTTCACAGAACACCCACAATAATGTTTCACCAAATATCTGGGAACTCTGTAGCCAGGTCTAGTTGACACATACATTAATCACCACAAGATATAGAAAGTGAATACCAGGAAAGATTAAGTTCTAGTTTTATTAATAAAAATTTTTCCATAAAAAGATACTATGAAGCCTATATAGGTTTGGAATAATCAGATTTGGGGTTTTAATAGGGGCTGTTTCTGAGGACAAAGCAGTATTAGTCAATATGTAAGTCAAAAATGGACAAGATATTTGTGGGCAAAGAGCAAGGGAAAAAGTAAAGAGAGAAAACCTAAGATACTTTCCTAAAATCATAATATAATTGACTTGCACTTATTTTTATTGGCTCCCCCACACCTGGGTGGTGGGAGGTCATCCCTATTTAAAGGCTAGGGTTTAAGTCAGATAGGAGTCACTTTAACACGTTTACAGAAGCAGAAATAAAATGCTACTTGATCCATCTGCTCTTTGATCACTGTTGAGTTCTTATCTGTGACTTTCAGTGGCTCTTAAAGATGAATTCAACTTAAACGATGGTCTTGCACCTGGACCTGAAGATCTTCCATAAAGATGTCATAACTCCAGCTTCATTTTCCTGTACTTCCTAAACGCGTGCTAAACTCTGCACATACGCCAGCACTCACTCAGTCCTACACTTTCTGTCCTCCTGCCTCTGGGCCCTTAATAACATATTTGTATCCCTAATGTCATTTAGTACCACTGTACTAAGTAAAACTGAAAGTTGGTATTCTACTTCGTTTTTTATTGTTGGGGATTCATTGAGGGTACAAGAAACCAGGTTACACTGATTAAATTTGTTAGATAAAGTCCCTCTTACAATTGTGCCTTGTCCCCAAAAGGTGTGTCACACACTGAGACCCCACACCCTCCCTCCTTCCCTCTCTCTGCTCTCCCCTTCCCTCAGCCCCCACTGTGTCATTAATTTTCTCATATCAAAATTGAATACATAGAATTCATGCTTCTCCATTCTTGTGATGCTTTATTAAGAATGATGTGTTCCACTTCCATTAGGTTAATACAAAGGCTGTAAAGTCTCCATTTTTTTAATGCCTGAATAGTATTCTATGGTATATATATACCACAGCTTGTTAATCCATTCCTGGGTTGGGGGGCATTTAGGCTGTTTCCACATTTTGGCAATTGTAAATTGAGCTGTAATAAACAGTTTAGTGCAAGTGTCCTTATGATAAAAGGATTTTTTTCTTACATAGGGATTCTCTTTGTGTACTTATTATTCTGGAGTGTTCAGGAGGGAGCAGGTGAGCTGAGAGAACATATCAGTAAAGCTGACTGGACTGGAAAGGAGGACAGGAGTGCAGGGATAAGGACACAAACTCATAGTCTGTAGGAGAATCTCCTACAATTTCCTGATGATTTCAATGTTTTCTTGCTTAACATAGATTAAGTATACATTGAACAGTCACTATTCCCATAGCCTTTATGATTTGAAAAGAAGAGCTATTACTGACTCTATAAGATAGCCTAAAACTTCGGAGTGAAAACAAGAAGAAGAGTATGCAAAATGGTGAGAAAAAATTAATAATAGTCAATTGAAGATGCTTGAGTCAAAAGCAAAAAATTTCCTTTGGTGAGATTAAGCCTGGTTACCTCCATTTTAATAATGAATTTAGGATATACACCCCAGGGTAGGATGTTTGAGAGGAGTTTCAGGCCAGGAGGATTTCATGAGTTACTGCTAACTCAGAGGGAGTGAGATGCTAACCTTTAACACCAGGTTTAATCCATCCTGGTTCACTCAAAGTACACTTGATGGCTTAATTGTGATGATGTCCTGTTTTTCCAGGTGAAATAAGTTACAGAATGAGTAATGGCATAGGCTAGCTGATGAATCTGAGGTGTGATTTTTCATGAAAGTTTCACTGACTAATCTCTGACATTTGGCTTAAATAAAACTCAAATTCTACGTAAGGTGAGAAATAAATTGAGAGAATAAATTTTCCAAGGCTTCATGCTTGCCTAAGCACTCTCCAAATTGGAGTGATCAATTATTTCCATCATGAACTGATTCATGACCCTTCTAGATAACAACTCCACCAATGATGATCCTGCCTCTATTTAAACTTTCTCTGTCAGAAAACCCAACCAAGCCATAAAATTTCCCTTTCAGTCTGTTCTAATTGCTGGAGAGTTCTTCCTTAGCTGAAACAATTCTAATTCTCTCTGCCTTTACAATATTTTGTGGTTATGATCTCTGAAACCTCCTAGAAAATTCTTAATTCCTTTGGGCCACCATCCTATTATTTAAACCACTGTTGTGTTTATGCTGCCTCCTTTTCTGTATTTAAAATATGCTTTGCTTTGATCCCAACTTCTTTTACTCATGCCTCAGAAGAGATGGTGGCCACACTCCTCGTTATCACACTAACTGGAACCTTCTCCTCAAATAGGCTTCAGCTTATCTTGAATGATGGTACCTGGGAGTAAACACATCAAATCCAGGTGTGGTTCGCCCAGGGCGAACCCTAGATTTCCGGTCTAACATCACATAACCTATGTAACAGGTTTTTCAGTTATAGCCCTAATTTCAAATGATGCCCAAATCAATACTGTATTTTAAAATAAAATGAGAGCCCCTAAGGCAGGAGGTGTCAAAGAGGTGTTTGAGAAACGGTGTTAAAACCATTAGTGGACAAGCTATTCTCCCTCCCCATCCTTCTTCAAAAAAAAAAAAGAAAAGAAAGAAAGAAAGAAAAGGTTAAGGTCAACTTCAGAGAAGGAGTTAAAGTTTAGAGAATAGTTTTTGCAGAGAGCTACTGATATGCATTGAGTACCACTTTCATGTCCACATCACTCTTGAGGAGAAAGGGTGTAGATGATTTTGTACTTTACTTTTCAGACATACGGAACAAGGTTTCAACTTATCTGCTCTTAATGCTTTGTATTTGTTCCCTAGATCTGGAGAGACATGGTGGACTACTGTACATCTCCAGCCTCAGAAATGGGCAGGTCAAAGATGATGCTGGACACATTGCTTAGATGTCTACGGTGGCGGCCAAGGGATTGGCCTGTATAGGGATAGTTACATCGCTGGAATGAAGCTGTATCTTTGTGCTTTGAAGTGTCTCAAGAGTTTATATCACATGATAATGACACAAGAATCATGGAGCTCTTCCTATATTTTATCCAAGGGGCAGGGAAAGAATTGGCCCAAGTTCAATGGATTTGAAATCACCACAGGTGATAAAAATAAAATAACTTGATAATCACTCCTTTTGTTTTCAGTGTGTTCAGCTTACAAAGTTGTTTTATATAAAGATCTAGGTACACATATGTATATATGCACACATATTTTAATAGATACATACATATACACATGTGTATCTATTGCACACATATAAAGGCATAAGCTTATAACATAAAATCATAATAGCTAGAAATTATTATTTGTGTTTTATGCTCTGTATTGAGACCTTTCTAAAGTTATTTATTTTGATAGTCATTTCATGAGACAAAATTCACAATTCTGTCTCAGAAACATTCAGTAGCTTGCTCGGGATCCGACATAGACTAAGTGGCTTAGCCTGAGCTAAATAAAGTTTGCCTAAAAGGACCAAGCTTTTAACTGGTGATTTATTTTGCCATTGGTTACAACCAGTATAGCCTGTGACAGCAGGAACTAATTTTATTGTGTAGCTTTTTCCAATGAGCATATTGGAAAAAGATTATGTGGAAGATATGGCATAGATCAGTTTATTCCTTCTAAGAACTCACATTATTAACATGAATGTAGAAGGGACATTTTGTGACACCAGAGATAACTGCAGAATTACATACACACACACACACAAAAGTTTGGCTGTTTTTGTTCAACTCAAAACACAAGGCTGCTTCCCCCTGCAGATCAAAAGGACAACTGCAGTATTTCTAGCTCTATAATGAATTCCTTTCATAGACCAACAGTCAGGCTGCTAGGCTGAGGGTGGCACTCACCTGATCACCAGGTGGCTGTATAACCTCAGCTAGGAGCAGTGCAAGTACTGGCTGGGCAGGAACACGGTGCATAATGAATTGACCAAAATGTTTGTTTTCAGGATTTTGCAGAAGAAATAGCTCCGGAGCTGCAGAGATGATCAGGTCACTTCTACCAGCCCAGGGTTCATCCCGGTGCACCATGAATGTTTCAAGAACAGAAACTCCAATGTTAATCCCTCTTTTTACAACTGTGGGGTTCTGAGGATTCAATTCAATTCAGTATATATTTGTTTTTGGCCTACCATATGCCATGCAGAATTTTAAGCATGTGATATACATGGGTGAACTAAATAAAGACGCCTGTCTCCATGGAGCTTAGATGAAATAATGTATTTGAAAATATGATGTAAGCCCTATTGAGCCCCCCCACAGTGATAATTGTCCTTTGTGTTAATAAATTGGGAAATCCTGCATTTTTCTAACTAACTGCCTGTGTACTGTGATTGGAAGTGGTGCTATAACTGAAGGCTGTTGTCAGAGTTACCTGAATGGAGTCTGTTTCTCCCTCTCATGTGCCTGGCTCTGGTCCACTCACTGCAAGTAAATTTCTCAAGGACTGGGATGAGGTCTTTCATCTTTTATTTTCTCTGTGTTCCCCAGACCTGGCGTAGGACTGGAGTCAGCAGGCTATACATAAAGCTAAATATTGGCATCTAGAGTGTGGCAGAATGTGAACAAGATTTGTGTATAGAAACTTGTGATTAATTCCAAGTCGGCCCCCTCCATGCCCATCTCCATCTCCACAGCTCCCTGCACATCTCGCTCTTTTGTAGAAGGGCACTCACACCACACCCACGAAGTCTTCACGGCCCTGTCAGTCTGGACCACTCTCCTTTTCTCTATCTCTTGTCATGTTATGGCCTCACCCGCAGAAATAAACATTTAAGCGTGTCTCTCTGATGCCATTCTCTAAAAGTAGTAAATGTCAATTTAGGTACAGTTCTATATTTATCCGAGGAATCTCCCACCCAACTACATACAATATGCAGTAAATTTTGAAAGTGAAATAAGTTACAGCGTAGATCTTTCTGGTGGAAGCATCTCTGATTTCTAGAGATACGTGTGTGTATGGGTGTGCACATTTGTGTGTTTGCATGCAGAGATGAGTGGTCCTTCATGTTTTTTCTTTCTTTACTCCTCTCCAGTAAGTTCTGATGTTTGAATTTGAGACCTGCTATAGGTATCAGTTAGGGAAGAGCTTGTTGGCCACACTTGATGGCTGGCTCATGCCTAGCAGTCTGGGAGGCTGAGGCAGGTGCATCTCCTGAACTCTGGAGTGTGAGACCAGCTTGAGCAAGAGTGAGACTCCATGCTTACTAAAAATAGAAAAACTATTGCTTCTGAGCAAATGTAAATAAATAAAAGTTGAAAAACTAGTCATGGGGATTCTGGGAAGATGGCCGACTGGTAGCAACCCTGGTCAGAGGCTCCTGAACAAAGGAAGAAAAACTGGTTGGAATCAGAATCTATGAAGTCAAAGACGGGGAGCTGAGCCCAGAA
>NW_003852455.1:6482744-6543897 GCF_000181295.1 Otolemur garnettii | reverse complement strand
AACTTGGCTTGACTTGTACCAAAGATTCAATTGTGACATCCCCTTTTCTATAGCTTTGTCTATAATTTGCCATATATTATTCTAGAAAATAGGATGCTGACATTTTATGCTAGTTTTCTTTTCCTGCTTAGAACCAGTTTCTCAAAGCATAGCTATCTGTCTCTGAATCAGAATTTTATTTAAAAAAAATATAAAATATGAACTCCTGGCCTTTACCCCCAATTTCCTGAATCTTAATCTCTGAGGGTGAAACCCCTTCCTAGGCTTGTATTTATAACAAGCAGCTTTGGAGAATCCAGTTATGTTCACGTTACACAGCCCTTGGGTGCACGTTGGCCGGAAAAGTACATTGTGAAAGGCCTCTGGGTGGAAACCTAGCAGCTAAATTCAGGAATTTTCCTATAATGGGCATGTGCTTTTGGAATTGGTTTGCTCTCCCAGGTCAATAAAGTGTTAGCATTTTAGATTTTAGGGCACAGGGAAAGATTCATTCCTGACTCATCAAAGCAGCGTATGTGTATATATATGCCAAGGGTGGTTACATTCTTTGAGAATTTTAAACAATATGTATTATTTTTTCATAAAAATAAATAAAATAAAACAATGAGAGGAGGGCATCTGTAATAAAAGTCAAGCAAAATAAATCAAATGAACCCGACACACACACGGTAACTAATGTTGATGTGTAGAGTAGTGTCCCTTGTCCTAGGGGATACCTTCCAAGACTCCCCGTGGATGCCTGAAACCACAGATGGTATCGGACTCTATAGACAATCTATATAGCAGATCTGACAACAGGACGGCTGCTATGGGACCAGTGGTGTATTGTGTGCATATGGTGGACAAGGGGACCATTCACGTCCCTGGGCAGGACAGAGCGGGATGGCTTGAGAGTTCATCGTGCTACTCAGAATAGTGAAGATGTACAGCTAATGAATTGTTTATTTCTGAAATTTTCCAAGTGCTATTTTTTCAATTGCATTTGTCTATGAGTAACCGAAACCTAAAAAAGCGAAACCGTGGATTACAGAAGGTTGCGGTAGGAGCTAGGCTTTGCAGTAATTGAGCTTGTATTCTCTATATGGCGTTTCACCCAGCTTTCACTTTCAAATTTACAATTTATATACTTGAATAAAAATGAATTAAAGTTTGAAATAACAAAGCTGTCACAGAAGTGCATTCTTTTAATGTATTCTTGAAAATGCTGTAACAATACTGATTTTATCCTTTTATACTAAATACTATGACCAAATGATAATTAAACAGAAAAAAATCCTTTATGAGCTGTTGCTAAAATAATTATCATTGTAGCTGGTTCCGTCCAGAGTAATGGCCTATTTCTAATCCATGTTTGTGCTTCTCTCTCTCTGTTTCTCTTCCTCTCTCCTTCTCCTACTGTTTCTTCTCCCTTCTCGTTCTCTGTCTTACATTCAGAATCATATCAAAAAACTTTTTGGCCATTCATTCAAACATTTTATTTTAATATAAGGAAATCTATCTGGTGATGATAAAATAGTGATGTATGTGCTTGGAGGTGCCTGTGGCTCAAGGGAGTAGTAGGTCTTCGGCCCCATATACCAGAAGTGGCAGGTTCAAACCAAGCCCTGGCCAAAAACTGCAAAAAAAAAAAAAAAAAAAAAAAAAAAAAAACAAAACTAAAAAAAACCCACCAGTTTTCCTTACATAAACAGGTTTTTTTATTGGATACATTTTCAAATATTGGTTGCATACGATATTCTTGGTCATATTAATATCCACCATTTGGCTACAATATTCACTATATTAATAGAGTAAGTGGTATATAATACTTTCCCTTTAGACACCATTCTAAATAATTTACAGGCACAATATCCTTTAATCTTCACAGACCTCTTATGAACCAGGTATTAATTCTGGCGTTTTCAGAAACTACGCCCCAAGAACTCTCATTCTATAATCTGCAGAGCGAGCATTTGCATCTAGAGCAGACTGGGTTAAAATGCACACCTGTTTCCATTCGCCGATGCTGAAAGGTTCGCAGCCTTGGCTGCACCTGCCGCTCAAGTCTGAAATCCTTCTTGGGTCTATTTTGCCCAGCGCTCTGGAATGCAAACTCCCTTGAGCAGGCCCTTATTTAGCCTAGTTTCACCAGTGGCCTGTCTGTCTCAGGTAATCAGCGAATATTAAAATAGTCCTAACAATAAAATAACACGCAGTCAACCGTGTAGCTTTTTTCAGACAGGGAGGGGAACAGCTCGCTTTCCCTAGAGGGCCTCAGAGAGATCAGTTTACAGGTCCCAGCATGGGGGGTGGGGACCCTCCCTCCCCTCCCTCCCCTCCCTCCCCTCCCTCCTTCCCTCCACCTGGGGGGTGGCGTGTGCCTCTGGTCACCATCATCTTGGATCAGCTCACTGTTGGGGTAGAAAATATTACCAGGGCTGCTCCTCTTCCGCGCCCAGAAGGGAGCCAGGCCTTTGACTGACCTGGCTTCTGATTGGAGGTTGGTTGCTTGGGATAATGACCTCCAGGACCCCAGTGTTGGTTACAGCCTGTTTATACCATTCTCACTGCAACTTAAGATGCCTGCAGGGGTGTGTGAGAAAAAGTGAAAAAAAAAAAAAAAAGAAAAAAACCACCCACTAGTATTTCACATCCCCAGGTGCCAGAAACGCAGAAGGCCAGCTGCGTTCCAGCTCCCCGAGCGGGCCGGGTGACGTCTGCCCATGTGGCTTCCAGACTGGCTCCTCGCCACCATGAGGGACCTTCTTCAGTATGTCGCCTGCTTCTTTGCCCTTTTCTCCGCTGGGTTTTTGATCGTGGCCACCTGGACAGACTGCTGGATGGTGAATGCCGATGATTCCCTGGAGGTAAGGAGTCAGCAACTTCTCTTTCTGCCCCAAGCCTTACCAAATTTTGTCTAAATGACCGCTGTTGTGTACGAAACTCAGTTTGTGTATTAAAACTAATAATAGCAAAACGAGGCAACGAGGACTGACTGACGACTATTGAGGCTTCACATTATCATCTCATTTAATCCTCATAGTTCACTTACGAGGTAGGTCCTGTTCCCATCCCATTCCACACACCAGGTGACTGAATAGTTCTTCCATTTTCCGTAAGGATAAATTTACACAGGAAGGTGATTAAAAAATCCCTGCCCCTGTGACCTTCAGAAACCCAGCTCTTCCATTGCTCTGTATACCAAATCGAATACAATTTCAGTAACTCCCTTTCCTTGAAGGATAAAATTGTTAACTTGGTGACAGCGTTCAGAGGAGCGAGATGGACTTTCTCAAGGAGTCATAGCCTAAGACACTGACGAATCAGATGCTACGCCTGTCGAACTCCCCCAATTTGTATGCAGTCGAAAAATGTTATCTTAATGAATTTCCAAGCAGAAATAACTATCCTGAGGGAGAAAGAATCTTTTCAGTGAATCCCAAAGTAAAGAGGATAGACATGAATGTGAGAAATCCTCTCGTCAAAGTCAGTGGCTCTTGGGAACTGTTTTGCAGAGATGAGGGAGTGGGTTCACATTTGAGGATTTTATTTTCTCACTGGAGAAGCAGAAAGAAGTAATTTTGAAGTTCAAAACCATTTTCTGTGGCCAGAGTGGAAAAAAAAAAATCAAATCTTCAGAATCAGCTGCTGTTCATTAGTGAGTTTTAGGAAGGTGTAGGTGAGAAAAAGAAATAATATCTCAGGAGCCTAAACAGAGAATACACAGCAACACCATCTGCTCTTTTACGTATATACTGAAGGAAACAATTTACCCTAATAAATGCTCTCCTTGTGTCAGCTGTATGAAGTTTAGGAAAAATACACAGAGTGAGTTGATACATTTTTCTTCTAATTTTCTTTATTAGATTCTCAAGTTAGACTGAGAAATGGAGAGCAATAAGCTCCCTATTTGGCCATGCATTATTTTTGCTGTTTACTTTTTCTTTGGATTTTCCTCTGACTCCTACACTGCGTTTCAAAACCAATGGAGTCACAAATATCTCATTAGTGCTAGAAAATTTACATTTCTAAAAATTGTGATAGAATGGAACTACTGTAAAGGATGTCTGCAATAGCTGAGTCTACTGATGCATTTTTATCTGGCCATGAGTTCTAAAGAAAAAAATTAAAAAAAAAAACCCCTTTGAACGATGCTCAGGGAAATGTTCAGATGAAACCTGCTGCTGCCATTAGTTTGCCGTTATCTATCCTGCCAGTGGTAGGGGATTAACACCGAAATATGTTGGACTTCAGAATACTTCAAATTATGTTTTTAAAAATGTTAGAAAACCCCACAAAATCCCATCTAAAGGCATTGTTAAAATATTTTCTAAAACAATTTCAAAGTCATTCTGCTTAAGCTACTATCATTGCTGACTTCACTTGATAAGAAATAGAGTTTCAGAAAGGGTCCAACCTTGCAGAGAGAGAGAGAGAAAGAGATATGGAGCCTGGCATTGACAGTGCCTTCTTGTATTTTAGTACATCCAGCCAATTTGCCGTCTGTCCTGGGCAAGAATATGTCTGGTTAATAACGAATGGAAGGGGCAGTTCAGGTGATTCACCCCAAGTGAGTTCTCGCTAATCTTGGACAAGAGTTAGTATTTCTAAGCTTCTTTATCATTTCCTACATCTGCAGTGTACACGTTTATAGAAGAGCCCCCAGGAAAGCTCTATATTGTGAGAGGAACCCCATGACAAAGCAGGTCCCCTCTTCGTTCAGCAATCTCTTTATTTCTCAATTTCTTTAAAGGGAGAGGAATCGCCCATGGTAACTGCCACTTCAAATTGGCCGGGATACAAAGTCGTCCTAGAAGGTTCTGATGCTCACTAGCGAAATTCCACGTTCTCCTTCCTTGCCCCTTCCCCACTTATATATCACCTTACGGTCCATATAATGGCTCACTTGTGAAAGTTGTCAGACAAATGGTGGTACAAAAACGTATTTCTTTAAAAGCATACCCATGGAGAATTTAAACAAGAAGGAATATTTTAAGTTTCCAACTTCGTTATGTTTAGGATGACATAGGCAGGAGATTTGCATGTCATGTAAAACATAGATCTTCTACCATAGGCAAGGGTGCTTCCCTGTAAGCAAATATATATGTACATTTTAGAAATATCAGTCATTCTGGTTACTTGTGGGGAGTGGTTCAAAGGAGTATGGGAAGACGGGCTCTGTTCCTCAGAGTTCAGCATAAAAGGAATATAAAATATATGCTCTACAAACAGTAGCATGCTCACTCTCCTAGGTGGGGTGGGGGCAAAGAGAAAGCAGGAATGCCTTCTGGAAGCGTAGCTGTAATGAGGGGAAAAAAGATACACATGGAACTGCATGGTGTCCCAAAAGTCTCCATCCAGAGGAAAAGCTTCGTAATAACAGATAGCTTGAAACACCTTTGTCATGAGTGGGAGGGAAGAGTCCCCGTGTGTTCAGAAAGAGCTGGCCAACATGTGGGGAATATTTTATAAATAAATGTACATTTAGCTACAATTTCCAGTGTTCCCTTTGAATGGTGCCTTTTGGGACACCCTGAATAATAAAAGGCATAGGTCAATTTGTATTTTGAGAAAGAAATGAGTAAGGTACATTGAAGCAGGTCTCATTGAAGAAAAGACTTGAGCAAAGCATTACCTTAAAAGGATGCATGGGATTTGCAAAGGTAGAAATGCCTTTCAGAGAAGGGAACTCCGTGGCCCAAGAGCAGAGTAAGGGAAAACTCCAGGCTTGTCAGCGTGACACTAAGCAAGAGGCAGAAAGAGCTCCAGTGTTATTTTTGTCTTAACGTTGTAAACCTGCTTCACACAAAGTTCTTTGCCTTAGGTAAAAATGTCAGGAAAAAAGAAAAAGTGCAACCAATTGCAGCGTGTATAGCCCTGAATTGGGTCCAAAGTCTCTGAGCTACCACCCCGCGTTTGTCATTATTGATTCAATTCGGTCTCTGGGAAGACTGAGATGGTGAAGAAAACTTGGGTTTTGAGATCATTCAGGTCTATAGCTGCATCTGAACCCATAGTAACTGTCTTTGATTAAGCAACTCGACACCTTGTCTTGAGCTGTTTCCTCAACTGTAAGGTAAAGTTGAACTCGGTTGTTTCTAAGGACCTTTATAGACTTTCTTTTCTTTAACATCAGAGCTCCCTGACTGTGTGTGTAACTGCAGAGACTGGCTAATCACTAAGGGACTGGTGTCTACAGCCTTCCCAGACATTTCATTCGGGGTCTTCTGTGAATAGTCTCCATTCTTCTCTAACTTTATACGCTCTCCTTTCCTTCCTTCCCCCTTCTTATCTCTCTTCCTCCCTTTCTTCTTTCTTTTTCTTCTTCTCCTTTCTCCCTTCTCTCTTTCTCTTCTCTTTTCTCCCATTTTACCCCTTTCTCCTCCTTCATCTCTAGCCCTTCTTCTTCTCCCCCTTTTCTATCTCAATCTTCCTTCATTGCACAGATATTCCTTGAAGTCTTCTGTATACCCTGTACTGGGGAGGGTGCAGGGTGATAAAGGAAAAGGAGGCTGAACCCTTCTCTAGGTTGCTCGTAGTATGGTGGGGAGGATGGACGAGTGAGCTGGTAGTTGTAGCATGAGGTGGCAAGTGATGTGGGAAAGAAGGAGCCTAAGTGGGCAGCTCACCCCGTCTTGAATTATCAGTGAAGTCTACTCAAAAGAAGGGGTATCTGAACTAGGAGTGGGAAGAACTGTGAGTAGCCAGAAGGGTAGAGAGTATTCCATGCCTAGGAAATGGTATGTGGTGAGCTCTAGGTGTGAGCACTGTGTGCTCCAGGCACTGTGCATCTTACAGCATGGTCAGAATTTCCAGTATGCTGGGGAGAATACAGGAACTTGGTCAGGAGATTTGCACGTCATATAAAACATAGATCTTCTACCATAGGCAAGGGTGCTTCCCTGTAAGCAAATATATATGTACATTTTAGAAATATCAGTCATTCTGGTTACTTGTGGGGAGTGGTTCAAAGGAGTATGGGAAGAGCAGTTAAGGAGACTTTTGCCATAGACCAAGCAGGAAACAATGGTGGTCTGAGTTAGAGTGGAAGCAAGTTTGAAGAAATATGTAATGAGAGTGAGAAACTCCAAAGAACTCAAATTGATAGGGTTAGTAACTGACTGTGTATAGGGAAGAAGGTGATGGAAAAAGAGAACACAACGCTGAAACCCACCTTCCTGATTTGAGTACTGATTCGAGTACTTCTCCTGTACATACACGGACTCTTGCCTCCCACTCATGACTGATTTTGTCTTGGAAGGATAGTGAAGTCACTCGTTGAGGGCTTAAATGGAAGGAAGTTAATCTTTGTATAGTGGAACCGTGTACCTGGATCATTTTTTTTTTCTGTCTTAGTTTATTGCAGAAAACCTGGAGATAGGAACACAGTTCTTTTTGTGAGAAAGTTTAGAAGTTAGATTTGATGTCAGGGAGCTGAGGTTAAATCCCATTTTGTCAGGTGGCACCTGTGTTGAATTAGGCTTTCAAACTGCTATTAAGCACATTTCCTCTTCTGTAGAGGAAGAATAATAATACACACATCAGAAGTTCCTTGTGAGGATTGAATGAGTTTGTAGCTAAAGCGTTTGCTACAGTAGCAGGCAAATACAAATCAGCCAATAAATGTTAGCTAGATTCTTGTCTATTTTCAGTTTATTGTTTTGTTTTTTCCTCTAGATAAGCAGATGACATTTTGCATAATGTTCACTGAACGGGGGGATATGTGATTAAAGTTCCATCCCTATTTCCTCTGTTGATTCTATTGCAGAAATTTTGTTTATTTCTCTGAGCTCTGGTTTGCCCATGTTTATACTTTGACTATTTCCTTTTCGTTTCACCAAGGGGAGAAGGCAGACCATAGCATCAAAGAGCAGAAGTGAAAAGGTTATCTATGAAAGGCTCATATTTAACAAAGAAAACCAATTATGAATTAACCACACTTTGATACATTAACTATAGAATATGTAATTCATAATTATTCACACTGAAATAGTTTCTTCACACAGTTACTCATCTCTCAATTGTCAGAAGGAAAAAGTACTTTTACAAGAGGATTCCATTTCCAGTCAATCTTTTGTTAATTATTTACCGAGAACCTGCTATGCACCATATGTAGTTATGATCAAAATATTATTAACTCAAAGGAAGGTTGCTCACATTTGAATTTGTTTAGCCCTATCATCAAGTTCTCTTCTGGAATGTCAGTTTGTGCTAATGATGTGACAATGCTTTCAGACAAAGAGTAAATATTAAAATGATTATATCATGCATGCACTCCAATCATTTGTATAATAGTTTTATTTTCCAATCAAATTTCAAACATTTTCAGCAGATATTTGAAGCTACAAATATTCTTTCACCCACCTCATAATTTCTTACAGCACCCAGCACTGACATCCGGCATAATAGGAGCTCATAATACATTTGTTCACATGGTTTGATGGAGCATCTATTAAGAGACCTGGGGACAGGTGTGGTGGCTCCTGCCTGTAATCCTAATACCCTGAGAGGTCGAAGCAGGCAGATTGCTAGAGCTCAAGAGTTTGAGACCAGCTTGAGCAAGAATGAGACCCCGTCTCTACTAAAAATAGAAAACTTGCTGGGCATCGTGGTGCACGCCTACAGTCCTAGCTACTTGGGAAGCTGGGACAAGCGGATTGTTCAAGCCCAAGAGCTTGAGGTTGCGGTGACGATGCCATGACACTCTATTCAGGGCAAAAAAGTGAGAGTCTCTCTCAAAAAGAAGAAAAACAAAAAGAGAGAGAGAGACCTGGCACATTTGTCGAAAGAATGTATAAATGAATGAAAATATAATAGAAAGAGATATTTTAAAAGCTCATATGGCGCCCCAAATAAGAAATATGTCTATAGGGAAATTGCCACTTTACAAAAAAAAAAAAAAAAAAAGATTTCAAGATTTTCACCTTGCTACAATTTAAATTTTTTCAAGATATGTACTTGGTTCATTTTTTTAAAGGTAGAAATAAAAGTCTAGTCTTCTGTAATGTCCAGTAAAGTTGATGAGAGTGAATTTTGGTGTAGAGAATGTGGCTTTTTTGCCTGGTATTTCAAAGACAGAAACAAACAAACAAACAACAAAAAAAGGTAGAGAAAATTAATAATTTATAATAATTCACTCAACAAAAACGTTGATCTCTGTCACCAGACAGTAATAATTACAAAGTTGTAATAGCTTTTGTGAGGAAAACATTCTAATATGTAAATTAAATAAATATTAACATTGAAATCTTATTAATTAAAATATTACAATTGAAATCTTTGGAGAGTTCAGATATGTAAACTAGATCATATACCCATGAAGACCACAAATGTTATATTTTATACTAATTTTATGTTATTCCACTTATTATTTAAACCTTTAGCCAGTATTCTACAATTAACCAGACCCAAGATAAAACAAATATATTTTAGCAAATGAATCCCTGACTTTCTTTTATATCGTATCAATATAGAATGTAAAGGAGGTAGAAAGGAAAGGATGACACCTATTATTATTATTTTAGCCTTGCTCTGTCATCTTTATTAAGGCCTCGCCTGACTTCTTTTAGACCCTAGGCAGGTAAAAAAGTATAAAATAAAATATAAAAGTAAATCCAAGTTTAAAAAGTTAAAATATGTTTTATCTTAAAATGGAAAATGTTTTGGGTGGTGCCTGTGGCTCAATGAATAGGGCTCCGGCCCCATATACCGGAGGTGGCAGGTTCAAACCTGGCCCCAGCCAAATAAATAAATAAATAATAATAAAATAAAATTGAAAATGTTTCACATTTTAATAGTAAAAGGAGTTATTTGCTACAGTTTTACTAAAATTTTCTCCTTTTATTAAATATAAATAAGTACTGTATATCAGCAAGTTAGATCTTCAGTGTTAAAGTGAATTAGCATAGGATGGTAAAATGGTGTGAAAATGATAAATTCTTATATGTATGCAAAGTGGTTTTTAAAATGACACCAAATAAGTGTAAACTCTCCAGTCTAAGTAATAATTCTTTGACTAAGTAATAATTCTCTGGATGTAGCTGTTCTAGTTGATCCAGTCAAGTTGAAAGCACTTCTTAGCAACAATTGTGTGCGTAGTATGGCCACACCCATTTTCTACTCCCCAGTATAAATGAGAGTTAAAGTGTGTAAATTAGAAAAATTGACAGATTTTTTTCTCCCTCTCAATAAACATCTGTCGAGAACCTGTTACATACCACAAAAAAACAGGATATACGCTTGTGGAAGCAGGGTGCCATGTCTGTCCTGGTCACTGGTGTATCTCTCTCATTTAGTTAACAAGGTGATTGGAACAAGACAGGCATTCAAAGAATATGGTTTGAAAATATGACAGACAGAGGCACTAAACACACCTATAAAAGAGGATCCAATAAGTGATACAAAAATGTGAAATCTCAGGATAGGAAGAGGTTAATTCCAGCTGAAGAGAGGAAGGCAGGCCTCTGGAGGAAAGGATGTCTCTAAAATGGAACTTGAATAATAAATAGAGGTTTGACAGGTTGAGACCAAGGGAAGTTAGTCTCAATAGTATATACCAGGAGGGGAAACCTCAGAGGCCTTAAGGAACCACATAGCCAACAGACAGGAGGGAGGCAGGTGGGGTCGGAACCGTGGGAAACTTGGTGCACAGAAGCCCCACTCCAGGGGAGCAGCCACCTGTCTCTTTCTAGATCTTGCTGTGTGGGACTGATGCAGGAGGCCAGAATGACCAAGTTCTGCAAGATCTCTACTGTGACTGACTAGGAGTTTTTGCTGGCCTCATGTTTGTGACTTCTGCTTTATTGTGATACTGAATAAACTGACTTCTCATTTAGAAGACAATTCACTGCTTACTTGTAGGAGCAATAGATATTTTTTGGAATAATAGACAAATTACTTTAGCATTGGTAGGTTATATATTGATGTGCAAATCACATGTTAGAAGGAACCATCTATTTTGGACAATCTTATGAGATAAAAATTATTAGCTAATATTTTGCATTTTTACTTTTTAAGAAAGGATAACCCTTATCTTTTAAGCATTGCTTTGCTTTTTAAGAACCTTGTCTTAAAAATTGCTGGCCTTTTATAAAGGTTGTAATAAGCCATTTTACAACAGAAAGACAGGGAAATGAAGATGACATATTATAACAATGAGGATAAATAAATGTAAAATCTTTCAACCTTGTCTTTTGTGCACAAAGGCACCTTTGAGAGCGACTCAGTAAGTGCTATATTAACACAGGAGTTTAGTTAATTACAGCCACTATTCTCACGTACCTTAACTGAGTGTGAATTCCAAGCAATCTAATAGTGTGCCCCTGAGCATTAATACCTAATGAAATTGGATTCCTTGTTTTCTCTAATGAGCTCATTGCTTTTCTAAATATGGTCATTGCAGGTAAATGATCAATAGCTGGAAACTGACACCCCACTACTGGATTATTTTGGCAAGACAAAATATACTCATTAGTGTAAAATAAGAATTTTTTAATAATACACAGATACTCCCCAGACCATTTTTAAAATACCATTGCATATAGAAGGAATGACCCAAATAGGCTAGTTTGTTTAGACAGTAGAAAATTGTGAAGTCATTGATTACAGAGCAGTGGCTTCAAATCCATATAACTCGACTCAAGTTAAAATGAACTGAATCTAGTGTGTTCCTGTTGAGAATCTGAAGGGCAGTGGGCTAGGGGAAGGCCTGTGTAGGTAGAGCAGTTCTGTTCAAACTGTCTTGTCCATATTAATTTCCCAGGGCTGCTGTAACAAATGATTGTAAACTGGGTGGCTCTAACAAATGAGAAATTTATTCTCTCACAGTTCTGGAGGCCAGACGTTTAAAATCAAGATATTGCACTGCCTCTGAAGCTATTAAGGGAAATTCTGTTCCAGTCCTCTTTGGGAGGCCATAGGCATTTCCTGACTTGTGGTGGCATCGCTCCAACCTCTGCCTCTGTGGTCACTTTGTCCCCTTTTCTGGCTGGGTCTCTCCTCTGTGTATCTCATAAGGATGCTTGTCAGTAGTTTAGGGTCTGACCAGATAATCCAACATGATCTCATCTCAAGATCCTTACTTAATTGTTGTCTATGAAGACTCTTTTGCCAAATAAGGTCACAATCACAGGTTTGGGGGTTAAAGATGTGGACATATATTTTTGAGGGTCACCATCTATCTTCATTTCCACTGTGGTTAGTTGGTAAAGCTGAACACAGGCACTGCTCAGCTCAGGATGAAGTTTAAGCTTTTTCCTACTATATGTATTTATTGAACGAATAATTTATATTGTGTGTTTATAATTTTTAATCCTTAAGACTACTCTATCATCTCCTTTATATAGATAAAGGAGATTGAGTTTCAAAAGAGGTAAAATTTTGCCAAAGGTTACAAAAGAAAGAATTAAGTGTCCATTTACATTTAATAGTTAATGCATATTAAATTTAATTTATATTTGATGCATATATAATTTAGATGTTTAATTTAGATGCTCACAAACTTATTTAGAAACTGTTATAATTTTCACAAGACAAATTTTCTTCATTAGATTTTTGTCTCCATGTTTCCCTGGGTCAGATATAATCTTCCATGAAGTCCAAGAAATTGCTTCCAGATATAATCTTAAGAAGAGCAAGGCAAAATGAGCTTTTGCAGAATAATTGTATTGCCGTGAGATTCAAGTGTGGGCTTACTTCATGCGAATCTATCTTCTAGTACCAGAATCTGGAGTACTTTAGCCTGAAATAGAGTTGAAAATTCTTTAAAAAGTGATTTAAAATATTTTTTTTACCTTAATGTCTTATTATTTTTAGCACATAATGCAACCTTTTGAAGGGGGCCAACACAATGTTTTGATACACAGAATGTACAGTGATCACATCAGGGTAATTAGCCCATCCATCATCTTAAACATTTATCATTTTTGTGGGTGTGCTGAGAACATTCAATATTTTCCTTTTAGTTATTTGAAATTAATTATATAACACACCATTGCTAATTATATCACCCTACGGTGTTATAGAACATTAGGACTTACTCCTACTCTCTAGTTGAAATGATGGCCTTTAACAAATCTCTCCATATCCTAGTCTCCTGTTTCTTCTGTCCTACATTTTACTTCTTTGAGATCAATTTTTTTAGCTTCCATGTATGAGTGAGAACATGCAGTACTAGCTATTTAACTTTCTCTTTCTGGCTTAATTTAACATAACGCTCTTCAGTTCCACTCAGGTTCCCACGAATAACAGGACTTAATTTCTTAGGGCTACCAAGTATCCTGTGTGTGTGTGTATGTGTGTGTGTGTGTGTGTATCATATTTTCTTTATCAATTCATCTGTTGTTTTCCACCTACAATGACATTGATTTCACATCTTGGCAGTTGTGGATAGTGCTGCAATAAGCATAGGGGCACAGCTATCTCTTTAGTGTACCAATTTCTTTCTCTTTGAATAAATGCGCAGTAGAGGGGTTACTGACTGATATAAAAATAAGCTTTAGATATGTGGTAATACTTAAGAGTACACCCACGTATGCTGTGTTTGAGGCCTATTGCCTCCATTTATTAACTATGTTTTCTTGAGATTATCACTTAACTTTCCTATGCCTTCCTCCATTGTAAAATGGATAATAATATCTCATAAGTCCATTAAGGAATAAATTTAAAAATGCTAAAATAATAGCTGTTTCATAGTATAGATGTGGTATAGAATTATTAATTATCAACTGTCAATATTTTATATATAAAATAGTAGAAATATCACATTCAAAATTGTGGTGGATTACAAACAGTAGAGTTTTATTTGGCACAAACCACAGCGTCAAAGCAGAACATGGGACCAGGAATTTCCCATATAGTCCTTGATATGATTTTCTTTTTTTTTTTTTTGAGGCAGAGCCTCAAGCTGTCACCCTGAGTAGAGTGCTGTGACACCACAGCTCACAGCAACCTCCAACTCCTGGGCTCAAGCGAGTCTCCTGCCTTCACCTTCCAAGTAGCTGGGATTACAAGTGCCTGCCACAATGCCTGGCTATTTTTTGGTTGCAGCCTTCGTTGTTGTTTTGGCAGGTCCAGGCTGGATTTGAACCCACCAGCTCAGGTGTATGTGGTTGGCGCCTTAGCCGTTTGAGCCACAGACACTGAGCCCCTTGATATGATTTTCTTTTGCAAAGCAAAGTGTTTTTAGGGTTTTCCTTTCTTCTCCACATCACTTTCACCCCCCTTCCTGGGCATTCCTTCTCCCACCCTGCTCTGTTATTTATTCTTTCTTGGGGGAAAAAGTTAAGTTTTCATTTTCCAAGATAATTCCTAGTTAAACTTTATTAAAACTATTCCCAGATTTCCACGGTGATGTGAATCCATAATGGAGTCAGAGGAAACAGTTGTATCAGCTCTGTTCCATATGCATGAGCTCTGGCAAGAATACTTGAAACTATTTTCTGCTGGCACGTTCACAATTCTAAGAAATCTACTGTGACTTACAGTTTATGGATAAAGTACGGGAAGGCTCAGGGCACTGGTACCTTTTAACTCTAAGTGGACATTTAGAGTCATCTGCACATCATTTCCAAGTAAAAGTGGTTTACATCTGTCAACTTGTATAAAATTAATGTTCAATTTGCTCACATCCGCATCCTAGCTTAAGCTTTTGTAATATGTTAGTAGAGCAAGGAAGAGACTTGGGGCCTTCATATATTTTTTCTGTCTTTTCATTTACTGGTTTTCTTTGCTAATTATTTTAAATTTATGAACCTCTTATAAAATAACACCTTTCTGAATGGAATTCACTATTCATGATGAAAAAAATTAATGTAAGTCCCTAATAGTCTCAAGATGTCAGCGACCATTATGTTACATTGATTTGGTTTTTTTTATTTGGTAAGTAAATGCCAACACGGAGAAGTGAAATGATTTGTCTCCATGTTGAAGAACGACTCCATGGTGGAAGCAGCCATAGGTACTTGAATACATTTAGTTCTGATTTTATCTCTCTTAACCATGACTTGTCTGCCCAGCTCCCACTGGAAAACAGATTCATTTCCTGGTCCAGAAAACCTTTAATCGTCAGGGCTTAAGAGAAAATATTCTGCAATTCATGGTTCGTTGTAAATGAAATTCTCATCATGCTCGTAACCACTGTTCTTTGCTATCAAACACCGCAGCCGAGTTCTCCCTTGGATTCGGGGGGAACTGAAGTGTGTCTGCGTGAGTTGTTTACACAGTGTCTTGTCCAACGTCTAGGTGAGCACAAAGTGCCGTGGCCTCTGGTGGGAGTGTGTCACCAACGCTTTCGACGGGATCCGCACCTGTGATGAGTACGACTCTATCTATGCGGAGCATTCCTGTACGTACGCCTTCCACCTCTCCACTTGCCAATGAGAATGCCCCAGAAAACTGAGCTCAGGCTTCCCCTGTGGGGTTTTGCGGCCTGATGTCCTGTATTAAGGTCCTGCCCTATTTGAAATACTTCATTTAGAAATCGTGTTCATTTTGAAATGTACGTTGTAACGTTTTAAAATTATTTACATTTTAAAACCATTTAAAAACTATTTTATCTTTTTTCTGTCTATGTGTATTCCTTGGCAGTAAAAATATTATCTTATTTATCTCTGCTATTCCTCAAAGGGCTGGGCCTAGTGTCTTGTAGGGTAGACTTAGGGTAAATGTTTTCTGAATGGAAATGATTTTCTTAGAGTGCTCTGATTAGTATGATTAGAATTGATAGGTCAGATGAAAAGCACTTCAGAGGTGTCTTTAGCTATGACTTAGTTCAAATAGAAAGTTTACAATTATTTCCATTGGAAGTTTGCTAAGAGGGTGGCACCTGTGGCTCAGTGGGTAGGACACCAGCCCCATACACCCAGGGTGGCAGGTTCAAACTCGGCCCCAGCCAAACTGCAACAAAACAATAGCTGGGTGTTGTACCGGGTGTCTGTAGTCCCAGCTGCTCAGGAGGCTGAGGCAAAAGAATCGCCTAAGCCCAGGAGCTAGAGGTTGCTGTGAGCTGTGATGCCACAGCACTCTACTGAGAGTGATAAAGTGAGACTCTGTCTCTCCAAAAAAAAAAAAGTTTGCTAAGAAAGAAAGAGGTGGATCCAGAGGGGAAGAGACAGATAAGCAAAGAGACACCTAGACTACAGAGATCAGGGGACAAAAAAATTAACATATGTGACACGTTGTTACAGGCAATATTGAAGCCAGTTCCTTGGCCTGCCCCACTTTTCGCTTAAATTATAGTAATGTGCTGTTAGCAGTGCCCATGCCGCTACAAGTGAAGAGATCTCTTAAATTAAGAAATGTCATTGTTGATTCTCTCCCTTCTTCTCCATAGCATTTACTTACTTGCTCATTTTAGATCAAACTGTGCCAACACACACCAGTCCTGTTATTAAAGCGAAGTGTTTTGCTTTTAGTCACTTTCAAAGCAAATGACGCTGTACTGTTTAAGATAAATTAAAAAGTAAACCCTTGGAATGTGACTTTTCCCCTCAATAGCTATTTCAGTCCAGAGAAAAGCACTGAAAAAGAGCAGTGCTCTAAAATATTTTCATCTGCTCTTTAGGAATTGGGTGCCTGAAATATGTTTAAATTTTATTTTTGTTTTAAAAAGGACTCCTAATTCTTTCCTTTCCCCTCCCTGTGCTAACCTAGTTCTGCCTGCAATGAACACAATTTGGTGAACTGCAGTGGAAATTCAGCCTATTCCAGAATTCAGTGATATGGTCAGTGCTGAGAAGAAAAATTAAAGATCAAATGTTTCAAATTTTAAATTCTGTTCTATACATATTTTTAAGAAGAAAATAAAATCACCAATAAGTTCACTACACAGAGAAAACCACTATTTATATTTTAATACATTGCTTTTTATCTTTGGCTATATTATTTTCTTTTGTTTTTACTTACTAATTTTAAATAATATACTAACTTTTCCCTTAACATTTTCTGTTGTATGTTTAAAGACATCAGAGATGAAAATCTATTGGAGGAAATAACCTATTTTACTTTCTCTGTTGGGATGTTACCTGTAGAATGTAGAATTTTATTTTTATTTTTTGCTATTTGTTTGTACAACCTCGATTAGGTAATTCCTTCTATCCCCATATCCCTAAACTGTGTGGGCCCAGACAAATATTTGTTTGGCATGGTTCCTGTTGATATAGATAATTTGCGTCCCCACCAATCATCATATCACTGCCATCCTAGCCGTCATATCTCACATGATCCCCCATCCAAGAAATTCTTACTGGCCAGCATGGGCCATCTGCTTGCAAAACTGTCTTTCTGGAATCTGGATGACCATGGTGCCCTCAGTCCACCCCATACATATGAGTCCTGGAGGTCCTCAGAGACCCTATACATGGGATGGGAGGCAGAGAGTCCTGAAGTGAATGCTTGAGTCCAGATCAATCCAAACTGATGGTGCTGCTGTGCCTGGGTGGACCCAGGTTCCAAAAGAAGACTTGGAAAATTTCAAGGGAGGTGCTCCAAAGTCCAGGGACCCCTTAGCCTGAGGCACTGAGTAGGAGGCCCATTTGTGTATACCATTTGGTGACCAAGAGGATGTGTTGAAATAGGGCTACTACCTAATGCATTGCAGTTTTCTACTCTTTCCTCTATTTTGAGAAAAGTGATTCTTAGGTTTGGTTCATTTAAATTTTAAAAATAATGCCAAATTGTGAGGTTCTATAAATTCTGTTCTGGAAACAAATATATACTCACATATATTAATAAGATAATTACATGCAGATATTCACCTATTGATGTGGCAAGAACTGATTTCAGACATTGATTTCCACACTTTAAGACGCATCATACTTCGTTTTTTTCTTTTAAGTCAGGGAAATTGGATGTATTTTTGCAAGCAACATACTACCCAACAAGCCCCAAGTATACTTACCATCAGAAAAAATTATTTAAAATGCAAGGAAACTCCAAATCACTATATAAATAAAATGTATTTCAAGTACTATTAAAGGAAAACAATTTTATTATGCTTATTCATTAACTAGCTAGAATAGTAAAAGTTCTGACTTCAAGTAATTAATCCTCCATTTGCAACCTCATTTACCTAATTTCAATTTGCCATCACTGTAACTCAGAGTTTTGGAAGCTTTTATAGTTGAAGATGCTTCTACTTTGAAGTTGACTGCTACTATTCCACTTTTCATTTACCTGACTTTTTCTTTCCATATATTTTTATGGGGTATAGCATTAAAATATGCTCATTTGACAATATGAGGTTGAAGGCTTGATATGGAATGTTGGCCAAGAAAAGCCACAACCTGAAAAGCTAAAAGAAAGGATGGTGTGGCTTCCAAAATACTCTTCTACTTAATAGCAGAAATGAATTCTCCATTTTCTAAAGATTTGCCAATGGCTCCCACTAGCCTGAATTGGCAAGAAAAATCTCGAAACACATTATCCTGTTTTCCTGTGTCAAATTTTAACCAATTATTTTTCATTTTTTCAGTTAAACTTCAAATAATTCTAGTGATAATGGATTCATATCTTTACTCAAACTTGAGTGGCTAATTTTTTAGAATAAATAGGTATTCTACGTTCAGTTCAGCATTCAGCTGTAATACTTGGGAACAAGACTCTTTCCAGAGCAGAAGGCATGAGGGAAAACACTTGTTTAGTCCCAATTATCTTCCAGGATGTGATGTGCTAGGATGCCAACCAAGTAATCACTACTATTCAAGGAAGTGATGTCAATTATCTAATAATATTTTAGGTTTCATTAAAAAAAAATTAAGTGTATTCATGCTCAAGTTCATGAAAATGTGACATCTGACTTCTGTCAGTGGACCTATATTAATGTTATGTAGTTGTCTGGTTTTTGATGTACCTCTGTGTGCTAATGTTTCTTTCCTTCATCTCTGCTGTAACTACATGCCCTGGCCTTCCAGTGAAGCTGGTGATAACTCGCGCGTTGATGATTACTGCGGATATTCTAGCCACGTTTGGATTTGTCACCCTGCTTCTTGGTCTCAACTGTGTGAAATTCCTCCCTGATGAGCCGTACATTAAAATCCGCATCTGCTTTGTTGCTGGAACCACATTACTAATAGCAGGTACTGGTCTGGACTAGTGCTACAGGTAAAGATAGTCTGCTAAGGACTTGACGTGAAAAAGAAGGGCATCGTTTCAAAGTAGTTCTTTTTAGGATCGTCTGTGACTTGCTTTTCTAGAATAAATTAATAAAGAGCCCAGCTGCCAATCCTACTGCCTTTAGCTTTGAAATTGGATAATTAGGCTTTTGTCAATATCCTATATATCAAAATATGCCAAAATTCACGATTATTTTTTCAGCCACTTGAAAAGTTATATCATGTTTCAAATTCTTAAAGTAATTTCTTTTGTGATTATTCTTGAAGTTATATTCTAAAGTAAGTCCCAAACCACCACCTCCTTAGCTGTACCCACCCCCACCAATTCTTTTTCACGAAGAATTAAATTGTGCCAAATCCTGTATTAAACTTTTCCCGTGCACCAATCCATTTGGTCATCAAGTAACAATAAACAGATCGTATTATTATCCCCACTTAAGAAGCAGATAAAGAAATGGAATTCTGAAGACTAATAAATTCAGCATGACTAATAAACAATAAGTCAGAGGTACTTTCTTTGCGTTTACTCGTGAAATCGCAAAATTGAAACATTACTCAGGTCTGTCTTCAACTTCAAAGCTTATTCCTCCTGCATTACAACATTTTGTCTTCTTTGAATCTGATTGCAAGTAAGGAGGAGGCATACTGTCAAAGAAATCAAAGTGCAAGAAGATTATAAATCAAGATGCACACCCCAGAGAGAAAACCATTGCATTATCCTGTAGCTGCAAAAATTTAACTAAACAAATGAAAGCAAGAACCTGATCAGTCAGTGGAGGAAAGTGAATGGATAGGGGTTTGGGAACTAAAAATACTTGGAAATATATTTGTGTGATATCTTTACCTACATCTCTGTTTCCTGATCTGCAAAACAGGTAAAGCTGGGGCAATAGTATCCACTCTGAATTGGTGCTGTAAAGATTTGGTGTGGGCAGAGCAAGCTCTTAGCAGGGGTCCTGAGCCTTTACGCCCCAAACTGGGGCTTCTCTGATTATTTCACACAGAAATGTTGAGTCCAGGTCCTAATAATCCTCAGGTTGCATCTAAAAAAATTGCAAAAGTTTAGCAACTTATCCTTTTTAGGACATTAATATCTATATCCAGCCTACTCATAGCATAAAGCTTTTGTCCATAACAATATATTTTATTTAACAAATTTAAACACTATTTAAAGAAAGACAATTTTATTCCAAAAATTGATTTTTGAGGCCTTACTATATACTCATTTTTTAATAAACCAATAAAGCAAATATAGTTTAAAGAAAATACAAGTCATAGAAGAACATTTTTGTAGGAATGACTGAAGAAATGACTTCATGACCAGTGATGGTGAAACCATCATTCTGAATTGGTATTATATATGAACATATTTTTAGAAGGCCAGACTCTGTTTTGAACTTTCACAGAGGAATTTCTAACTTAAACTAGTGTTTAAGGATTATAGAAAAGGTGTGACAATTAATACTTTGTTTTCTAAAGGTCAGCCCTTCTTAAATCTCTTGCATTAACCAATTAGAAGAATACAATAAAATCGTGATTCAGACAGATACTGCAGACTCTCTAGGGAAATAATTCCATTTTTTTGAGGATTAAAAATTTCAGAAACCATCCTGTACTACAGCTTTATGTCCCCAGCTCCCTACCTTTCTTTTCTGCATGTACAGCATCCCATGAGATTGATACCTTTAAAGTAAGAGAACCCTGGTGACAGCATTTCAAATGAGTCAGTTATCAGAGAGTCTAACCCATGATGATTAAATTTTATTTAAAGGGAACGTTTCTTGGTTCACTCTTACATGGCGTGAGAGTGGTAAATAAAGTCTTATTTGAAAATAAAGACTTTTTAAATTATAGTCTTTGATCTCAACACACTAAAATGTATGACTTTAAAAGCATAGCTCCCATGCAGATGCTGGTCATGTAGCTGGCATAGCTTCGATCACGGAGCTAAGGAACAACAGAATACTCTTCATGATGTATATTTGCAATTAAAAAATCAGCATAGAACAAATATAAGCTCTGTAAAATTTGTATCACACCATATGATCTTTAGTTTTTTTTTTTAAATTTTCTTGTATACAATCTTGAAGTATCAATGGAAAGACACAAAAATTAAAGAAAATCATGGTAGTTAGTTCAGGTTTATACTAACAGATGAACATTGCATTGTTTTGTTTCTGTATTTCCCTTGAGGTATAAACTGAAATAAAATCTAAAAGATAGAAGATCGAAGCAGAAGGAGGAAACAGAAGCGGTATTCAAAATTTGAGTTGCTCATGAATCCACAGTAGTGCTGTTACCTCTCGAAATGACGTCATTGATTGGATAGAAATCAGCTTTCATTGGATTTAAGTTTAGAAAATGCCCGTGTTATTCATAGCATCCTGTCTGTCTTTCAGGTGCCCCAGGAATCATCGGTTCTGTGTGGTATGCAGTCGACGTTTACGTGGAACGTTCTTCTTTGGTTTTTCACAACATATTTATTGGCATCCAGTATAAATTTGGTTGGTCCTGTTGGCTCGGAATGGCAGGTTCTCTGGGCTGCTTTCTGGCTGGAGCTGTCCTCACCTGCTGCTTCTATCTCTTTAAAGGTAAGAGTAAAATAAAATAGCGCATTCCCTTGCTTCCTTTCCCAGCTCAAAGAAAACACAACTCACAAGGACAAAGTGAAATTGTTTATTTAAATTCCTGTCTAACACCATTCAAAATTCCAGTTATTAAAGAATCACAAGACTCAAACCTTACTTCCCAGTTAGTGGTTTATTCATTGGAATAAAATGTCCATGGCTACAACCAAGTCCAATATTCAATATGTAACAGTTACTGTGACTTGTCATAATCTTGTTTCTATATACATACATATGTAATATATGACATATATAGTAACTTCATTCAATGAAATTTATGTTTAATGTTAAGTGGAGTAGACTAAGAGCCAGATGAATACCTATTGTCAAATAATTTAAAGTGTTACATTGTTTCCTTAAAATATCACTAAAGAAACTCATTAGAAAGAAAATGACTCATCTGAATTTTCAATCTATTCATAAAAACTACTTTCAGGATGAAAATACTAGCTTATTTTAGGGTTCCTGGAGAATTCTTGTTTTGTTATCTTTATTCTTGCCCCTTTGGGGAAAGAATATGTAACGAAGCATTATTTCTTCCTTTTCTAAAATGTACTGAGTCGTATCTATTTTTGTATCTCTGCATTTGTGTCTTTCACTTAGATGTTGGATCTGAGAGAAATTATTCTTATTCTATGAGGAAAGCCTATTCAACGACAGGTGTTTCCATGGCCAAGTCCTATGTGGCCCCTCGGACAGAGACTGCCAAAATGTATGCTGTAGACACAAGAGTGTAAGATGCCACTTATCAATCTGTTTATATATTATTTAATCAATAACTATAGTCATCTTAATAAAGTAGTGTGTCATCTCAGGAACATTTAGACTTGATGTGCAACAAGTTGTCACTTATCCTTTCTTGAGGAGGATGATTCTTTTAAATTCAAACTAGTGTATCAAACTCTACCATTGCTCTGATTCTGTAAAAGGAGAAAAAAGAAAATAATAGCTTCATCTACTAGCCACCGGTGGGCATTAAAGTTAAAAAATGCTTCCTCCGCATTCTAAATGTCAAAGGTAATTGATATATTAATATTGGAGTCAGTGATGACTTTCTATCTCATTACAAAACAAGAAATCTGTGTTATTATTTCACCACTATTGTATTTTTGCCAATACTATATCATCAAATTATTAGACTAGAGCAGTAATAGATCAGCCACAGAGTTTATTCATTTATTAATTGAATATCTAAATATGTTTTATGAATGTATCATATTAGAATTCACCAACTAAAGTGCCCACTCACCACTGGCGTCTCGGTACCCCAGCAAAAAATGTGACAATTGACAAAATTTTACAAATATATGTGGTTAAAATACATAAAATTTAGAACGCTCTACTGAAAAAAGTAAATTTTCCTCATAAACTATGTTATTTTTTAAAAATAGAATTGTATATATACTTAAAGAAGTCAGTAATGATTGCTAATAGAATTTCATCCATATTTATAATGTAATCATCTTGAAATTTTTAATTGTAGACTTTTGAAACCATTATAAAAATTGAATCTCAAGTTTTCTGAGTTCTTGTGATTCACATGAATATCATTAATACTTTTACGGTAACCTTGCAGTACCTTAAAAGAGTATCAGCTGAACTAGAAATTAGTTCTTTGGAAAAATGAAAATTAAATTGTGAATTTATGAAGACACCAAAATAAGTGTTTCAAATTTAAAGAGCTAAGGATATTGTGAAAATGAGATGATGAAATCCTAGTACATGTATTTCATGACGTCCCATGTATCTCTTTAACAGTATTCTCTGGAGCAATTCCAGTCTAATCTTAGAATTAAGAGGGACTGATTCACCTTCATCTCCTGGATATTATTAACTATATAATTGACATTAAAATTATTTTCAGATTGGATATGCTAGTTCTATGTGTATTATCTCATACACACTATTTTGCATTACTTTTTGTTATCTTTTCATTTTTATTACCATTTTTATTCTGTTTTCTATCATGTTTTATATATTCAAATAAGTCTCTTAAAATTCCCCTGGAAAAAGACAGAGGAAAATAGATTAGGTTTTAAAATTGTTAAATTTATCCTTTTAAAGATTTCATTTGTATTAGAAAATATTTCAAAGACTCATGGTGATGATTAATATGTACTATGTATAACTGCTTTAAATACTGTCTCAATTAAAATGTTTGTATATCCTAAAGGGGATAACAATATTTGAGTTTTTTAATTTATTCGAAATATTTATTTCTAATCCATTATAATTTAATGAAGCATACCAAAATAAAGCATAAAAAGAATTTAATTTGTGTAGCACCTAATGAATAACAAAACAACTATTGAATAGTGAGGAATTAATAATTGACATGGTGGTTGATTAATATGTCTAGGAAGAAAAAGTAATATAAGCCAACAATATTCACACATAATGACATTATTATGTTGAAATGATAAAACAGCTCACTAAATTCTGGGTAGTATAATTTCGTCATGCTTGTTATTAGTAGTAATAAAAAGAAAAAATTGGAAATGCTATTTAGCTACCCCTTCATCAACTATTTACTTTATAGTATCATATTTTATAATTGAAATTAGTTTTTCATCATTATAAAATTTGTGTATTTGCACTATAGAAAGAAAACACAAAGACTATCCCAAGGAACCATACTCTATCTAGAACATCACTGTTCCTAAAACTTTATTGATACCTACCCACCTACCCATCCCTCCGTGTAGTCTCCACTTAGAGACACACACACACAGACTTTCATGCATACACATCTCTTTTTTTAAGATATCATTCCATATATGTTGCTCCGTACTTAATTTCTTTTTTAAGTTAACAGTCTGTCTTTTGGTAGCAATACTTTCTCAAATCTCATCTTAACTAATACTCAGTTCATATTAAATTTCCTCGAGGATTTCAAAAGACAGGGTACACCTGGTTTGTCCAAACCACCCTCTTCATGTCATTTGGCAGATGTGTCCCTTCAGTCTCTGTCGACTGAGCTACATTGTGTTCCACTGACCCTGATTCGTTTAAAAAATAAAAATAAAAAACCAAACCTGTTTTCCTATATTTTGTTCTACCTTGTAGATTTTTCTAACAATATCATTTTGTTTACATTCTCACTGCCTTTTATTTTCCATTAAACTGGAATTTCCATCGAAATGCTAGATACGTGTAGAATCAGGTTTAATAGTTTTTATTAATAGAATACACCGTAGAAGATGTGACAGCATACTTGGAGACTAATATCTGGTTGATTTACTCTTAGTTTAAATGCTAAAATTTTCCGATTAAGATATAACAGTCTTCCATTTTCAGTTATATATATTTTTTCCTTTAATGACAAAATAAGTGACCACTGTGGTTTTATTTTGGAACTATGAGAATACCCCAACTCTAGTCAACCATACACAAGATGATTTGAACAACTGTAATCTTTATCTGAGTTGATGTGTTGGTTAAGATTGGCACAGAGAGGATTTTCTAACTCTGTTGCATCTACGTGTTTAGTAGAAATTCTTCCATAAAATAAGTCTATATATCTCCATCTGAGTCTGTTCAAGTTATCCTGAAAGGTAGGATCAATACTTCACCAATTAGCTAATCCAAACTCAGAAGCTGGTTTGTTAGTGGGATGATATATAATTTAGTATCATAACTGGTACATTTCTGAGAGCAAGTGAGTGCCATTAATAATTGAGGATATTTCTGGAAAATCAAGGAGGTATGCTCACTCTATTAACTCAAAGAATGATATGATGTGTGGAAATTTTTGGCATTGTTTTGTTTTTCAGTATCATTATGGACTCAGATTTTATTGGATTCAATGAGTTTCAAACTACTGTAATCATTATTTTTTTGATACTCAAATAATTAAATTTCTTTAATGGTGCTTGTGTTTTCTTGACACATTCTAAATTTATATTTTTTCAGTAATCTTAATGTTGAAGCACATACAGAAAATTACAATTTTCCAGCTAAATTTTCAGAATATGAATATACCTATATGATATGATAAGTATCATGTTAAGAAATAGATTATCACTTGATCTTAGCCAAAAGGCCAAGATGTGATAAGAAATAGATTATCACCAACCTCCACCTGCCACCCTGCACGAAGTTTTTCTGTCTTGCCCTCCAGCTATTAAACTCTTAATCCTATAGGTAACCACAATCCTGATTTCAAACACTGCAATTACTTTTGTCTGCATTTGAACTATTATATTTAATTCTTTGTGCCTGGCTTCTTTCATTCAACTTTATGTTGTGATGGTCAAGATTCCTCCATATGTTTGCATATAGTTTAGTTTATTTTCATTGTTGTATAGTATTCAATTGCATCGATGTACCAAAATTTTTAATTCATTTTACCAGCGATGGATGTTTGGGTTGTTTCCAGTTTGGGGGCCATTACAAATAGTGATGCTATGACCAACTTTGTACATAATTTGGGAGACATATGCACTCCTTTCTCTTGAAATTATATCTAGGAGAGGGGTATTCGATACCAGGTATGCATATGTTTAGATATAGTGGATACTGCCAAACAGTTTTACAAAATTCTTGTACAAATTTACACTCTCACAATAGTTAATGGTAGTTCTAGCTGCTTTGCATACTTGCCAACATGTAGTGTTATCTATCTTTTTCATTTTAGCTATTTTCATGTGCACATACTGGTATCAAAACCCCCACATTCATAGTTTTTAGTTTACCTAATAACTGATAAAATTCTAAATAATTGTACATGTTCATTAAGCATTTGGATGGCTTTTTTAGTGAATTCATTTGCCATTTTGTCTATCTTTTTTTCTTATTAATTTGTATACATTCTTTACACATTTTAATATGAGTCCTTTACCAGTAATGTGTATTTTAAATATCTTCTTCTAGATTATAGATTGCATTTTCTTTTCTTTTCTTTTTTTTTTTTTTTAGACAGAGTCTCAAGCTTTCCCCCTGGGTAGAGTGCTGTGGCATCACAGCTCACAGCAACTTCCAACTCCTGGGCTCAAGCGAGTCTACTGCCTCAGCGTCCAAAGTAGCTGGGACCACAGGTGCCCACCACAATGCCTGGCTATTTTTTGGTTGCAGCCATCATTGTTTTGGCAGGCCCAGGCTGGATTTGAACCCACTACCTTAGGTGTATGTGGCTGGCGCCTTAGCCACTTGAGCCACAGGCGCCAGCCTGCATTTTCACTCTATTAAGGGCATTTTCTGATGAAGAGATGTTATTTTTTAACATAGTCTGATTTATCATTTTTTCTTTATGTTTTTTTTAATAAAAAATGATTGTCTACCCCAAATCATGAAGGTGTTCTGTTTTCTTCTAAACTATAAGTTTTTATAATTCTTTGTATTTTATTTTGTGAAAATCTCACTTAAGTGTAACATACATATGGAAATATATATAAATTCTAAGTGTATAATTTGATAATTTTTTATAAACTGAACATAGTATGTAATTGGAATTGAGTTCAAGAAACAATACTGTACCAGAACTCTAGAAGTTATTTTTCATGCAAATCCAAGATGATTTTTTGGGACATCCTCAGTTAACTGAGGTTAAGAAATAACATTGAAAAGATATGAAACCATCCTCATGTTCTTTGACAAAGCAAATAAAAACGTACACTAGGGAAAAGAATCCCTATTCAATTAATGGTGCTGGGAAAATTGGAAAGCTACACGTAGAAAACTGAGACAGGATCAACAGAGCTCACCACTCAAAAAATTAATGTGCTATGAAAAATGGACTTAAACCTAAGATCTGAAACTATAAGAATTCTAGAAGAAAATGTTGGAAAAACTCATATAAATGTTGGCTTAGGCAAAGAATTTATGAAGAAGACCCTAAAAGAAATTACAGCAACAACAAAAATAAATAAATGGAACCTGATAAAATTAAAGAGCTTCTGCACAGACAAGAAAGGATTCAATCAATAAAGCAAATAGACAACCTAAAGAATGGTAGAAATTACTTCATGCTATGGATCTAATAAAGTGTTGATAACTAGAATCTACAAAGAACTCAAGCAAATCAGCAGAAAAAATTAAATAACCCCTTTAAAAATCAGGCAAAAAACATGAAGATACACTAATGACCAACAAACACATGAAAAAAATGTCTCTAGTCATCAGGGAAATCTGAATCAAAACCACAATGAGATTTCACCTAACTCTAATGAGAATGGCTCTTATCAATAAATCCCCAAACAACAGATGCTAGCATGTGAGGAGAAAGGAAATCTTCCATCTGTTGGTAGGACTGCAAACTAGTACAACCTCTATGGAAAGTTAGATGGACGTACTTCAGTTAACTAAAAGATCTACCATTTGATCCAGCAATCCCACTGCTATGTGTTTGCCCAAGAAGGTAAAAAAAAAACAAAACAAAAAACAAAAAAAACACTATAAAAAAAGACATTAGTGCTCAAATGTTTACAGCAGCACAATTCACAATTGCAAAGATGGGGAGACAACTCAAGAGCCCCCCCAAATATGAATGGATGAATAAAATGTGGTATATGTGTACCATGGATAAAAAGTGGCAATCTAGTATAATTTATAAAAACCTAGGTAGGACTGAAGACCATTCTAAGTGAAGTATCGCAAGAATGAGAAAACAAAGACCATGTGTACTCAGTAATAACTGGAACTAATAGTTCAATACTTACATGCACATATAGAAGTAAAACTCAAGGAAAATAACGCAGGTGAGTGGGGTGTGTGTGGATTGGGTAAATTCACACCTAAGGGGTACAATGCACACTATCTGAGGGGGAGAGCACACTTACAACTTTGATTCCATATGTATGAAAGCAAATTATGTAACCAAAATGTGTGTACCCCCATAATTTTCTGAAATTAAAAAATAATATCTGAGTGCAGATGATTTCCATGCAAGGGGATTGGATAGTACAACCGTACAGCTTTCTAATTATGTCCTTCATCATATGATTTTCTTGTTTGCGGTACTTATCAACTTTAAATTTTTTAAATATATCAACTTAAAATGTAATGACCACAACATGTAATTCACAAATAAATGTGCTACTACAAGCAGCTGATTGACTTTACGCTCCACGCCGACGTGTACACACAGACACATACACACACACAAATGATACATACTTATTGGGATTAAAATTAAATGGGCCATTTAGAGTACAAAATCAAAGCAGACTTGTTTTGCTTCCAGAGTTTCATTTTTCTAACATAGATTATATTTCATGCGTTAGTGGATGGAATAAAGGCTCAATATTGCATTTTGTTTCAAAGTATGAACTACTGTTTCATTTCAAATACAGATGGAACATCTGCCACTTACTCACTTTAGGAATTAAATTTCCTTCTCAGTTTAAATATAAACCCAAATGTTTGTGAATAAATTTGTTTTAAAGAATAAAAGCAATGATTTTTATGGCATTTTAATTACAGATGCCAGGGTTATGAAAATATATATTTTTTCAGATTAATATGGGGGTACATATGATTAGCTTATACCATGTGCTTTTGTACGGTTAAAGTTTGAGGTGTAGACATGCCTTTAACCCAGGAAGTGTGCACTATAAAAGCCCTCTATGAGAAGCTGTACTAGCTTTAAAATCTTCTTATAAAAATTACAATACTTTGGCTAGCAAAGTTTTTACAGAAAACTGAAAAAGTTGTTTTAAAGTTTATTTTTAATTGAAAGTTTCTCAAACCAGTAAACTTTAACACGACTGACTTCTTTTCAGTTTCTAATCATGAAAAATAGAGAATATATACAAATATGTACATGTAGAAAGAAATAGAAGATGGCAAAGATGTTCTAGACTTTTTTTAAGGTATGAGAAAAAGAAGAGAAGAAAATGTTATCTAGATTATTACTCTATTTATGAGGTAGCCCTCCATACTGACGTTTGCTGATTTGATCATTCACATCACCTTAATTTCATTTAATTCTCACTTTAGAGAAAACTAATCAAAACAGTGTCTAAAGTAATTCTCTCCATAGCACTAGAAGTTCACACACATGCATAGCACACACACACACACACACACACACACACACAGGCAATGATATTCAGGAATGTGGCTATTTTCCTCCAAATTTTTTAAAACACAAAAAAGTTATTCAAAGTTAGAATAGAATCACTATGTTAAATATTTAGAAAGATATAATAATAATAATGTAGTCCTGGACCAATTTTTTGAGCGCATCCTGCTTAACTCTTCCATTTTACAAAGTTGCTCACTGTTTTAATTATTTTTGACAATAACACAATAGCAATATAAAGGCTTTTTAAAAATAGTACTGTTGTATACAATGATACTATGTCTAAGTTTACAAGAAATGACACACTATGGGATACTATTTAGCCATACAAAGATAAAGTTCCATCATTTACAACCATGTGAATGAACCTGGAGGTCATTAAGTGAAATAAGCCAAGCACAGAAAGACAAATACAAAATGATATCACTCATAGGAAACCTTAAAAATTCAGTCTCACAGAACTAAAGCAGAATGGTGGTTACCATGAGCCTGGGGAGGTTGAAGGGTAGAAGGATAGGAAGATGTTGGTCAAGGGACATATAATTACAGTTGTACATGTACAGGAGGAATATATTCAAGACATCTATTGAACAGCAAGATGACAAAAGTTAACAACAATGCTATCATTTGAAGTGTGTCCCCAAAAGTTCATGTTTTGGAAATTTAACCCATCTGTCTTCATGGATGGGTCAGTGCATCTATGAGCCCTCTGCTTTCCTGAATGCATTAACGTTGCTATCATAGGAATGGGTTTGCTGTAAAGCAAACACTCTCTGGCTCTCTTGTTTTTCCCCCTCACCATGCCATGCCCCCTGCCATGTCCTGACACAGTGAGAAGCCCTCACCAGATGCTAGCATCATATTCTTGAACTTCCCAGCCTCCAGGAGCATTAGCTGAATTAACTTCTTTACTTCATAAATTACTCTGTGTTAATTCCATCGTAGCAACAGAAAATGAATTGAGAAAGATGATACATTGTAGTCTTAAAACCACAAAGAGATTGGATGCCAAGTGCTTTCACCACACAAAAAAATGACGGTTATGTGTGGGAACAAATTTGTTAATTAGCTGTATTTAACTATTTCACAATGTATATAGGTATACTCCAAAAACACGATGTTTTATATAATAAATACATATAATGTTATCTGTCAATAAAGTTTTAAAAATGAGTTGTTAATTTGTTTAAAAACAGTTACATCATTATGTGTGCTGTAAAAATACCAGGTGTTTTCTGCTAAATGGAAAAACCTGGACGTTTTCTTGGACTGTGTCGTTACCTTCATTTTCATGGCCAACCAATCATTAATTGCTACAGATTCTAACTCATTAAAAGCCTTCCAGTCCAAGTCTTCAGTCCCATCCAGATAGTTACAGAAGGTACTAGTTCACCATTTTTTAAATAGCTGAGCAATACTGTATGGTATACACATAATAATTTTAGTTTTTATAATCACTATTTGAATCAGGATTTGGGATAAGGTCTCCTTTGCAAAAATCAAGCAGCCTCCACAAAACAGACAGGTTAAATATTTGTTGATGATTAGGGGGTAAAAACAAAATTGAAGTTGAAAAGGAAAATGGAATTAAAAAGTAGGTAAAAAAGTGATAAAGCCTTAGTACAGATGTAGGGAGACAAAGCTAAGTAGACTCGAGCCCTTTACTTGCAATTGTGAGTCTGCTAGGTATGTGGGAACCTGGAAAGGATTGTTAAAAGCATCATATTTTTTCTGGTATGTTTTCTAAATTGAGTTGTCAAACACACAGCTAAGCTTAGGGATTGAGAAATGCTCTATTTGCAAGTGGCAGCTTTCTTGTTATTAAATTAAAATGAGCATCATACAGTGTCTTTGTTTTTCTAAAGCTAATGAATGGGAGTATTGATGAGGAAAGGAAGTCAGAGGTGCACTCGATTTATTGGAGAAGGAAAAGACTTCAAATCCTATAAATAGAAACAAAGTAAGCTAATTTAGCTAAAAAAGCAGAAAGTAAAGCAGTCAATAAACATTCCCCAAACTAGACAAAATAAAGCTGGGGGGTGGTGTTTCCGGGGAATAACAAGGGCTGCTGAAATCACAGTGGAGGCTTAGTCACGTGTAGTGAAGGTTTCAGCCATGATTGTTACCCAGTCTACCTCAATTCTTGCTGACTTCTCAATGGAATCTATACCTTATGCAATTAAAATATAATAAAAATAAATACATGTACTGTATATATATATATGATTATGGTTATTTATATGTGTATTTACATATATACATAGTAAACAAAGTCTCCTCTATAGCTCTACACAGTTTAATTTTGATCCCAAAAATGTGTCCCTCAAAAGCCAGCAGTTACAGAGACCCACCCTTTTTTAGTGACCATCCTCTCTTACCTGTATGCCTTTTGAGTGACTTCTCCTTACTTTTAGCAGCTTATCAAAGTATTCCTTTCAACTGCATAGTCTCCTTAAAGAAAAAGAAAAACTCACATTTCCAGACATGCCTTAGCATCCCAGCAGTGTGTTGTCACCCTTCAGAGATTGCCATGCTGTTCCTTTTCCAACTTTCCTCATAGAGCATCAGTCTAGTATTTTGTTGGCCATGTCTCAGGTGGCGAGCAATCCGTAGGCTACCAGGTAAGCATGCAATTGTCCACTGATTATTTTTAGTAAATCCCTGGGCTTTCTTATTTTGTATCTGTCAGTACTCTTCAAGAAAACAGTTTCAACCCTTTGAAATCTAGAACTCAATGAGTAGTATCTAAGACTCTTTGAAATTCTAATTTACCTAGATTTAGATACATAAAAAAGAGAATTATCAGAGATGACACATGACTTCACTTTGTATAGTCAGTTCTCCCATCTAATGGAGAAAAAACCTGACTATTTATTAAACATAAAGAGAGAGATTATTGCATTAATTATTAGAGAAAGATAAATTATATCAGCTTAGCTGGCTACATCCCATAAGCAGATTTCCAAAGAGAAAACTTTCCACAACAAATATAATAATGACATTTTATGCAACCTGCTTCCACTGATCTTCCCGGCACTCCTGAGCAATACTGTCATTTCATAATATAAAACTCTGACATCCTGATTGTAGGCATTGTTTCTTTCATGAGTCAGATTATACATAGTGGGTGTCACTGGCATAATTTCAGAGGAAAGAATAGCTCTTTCCAAATGAACAAATAAAAATTCCATTTTATCATCAAATTACTCCATTTTATAAAGGGGTACTGCTTCTATTTCATTTTTCCAGAACTACAGTTAGTAAAATAACATAAAATGACACTATTTTGGCAAGAACTAATATTGAATATAAAAATGCCTGCGTGAAGTTATTTTGTGCAAAATCTTAAAGCAAAATGAATTTTAAAATAAAAGATTTCTTTGGATTCCATGTCCTTTCTTTTATTCTGATTTAAAAAATCTGCTATCAATAGTGGAGTCTTACAGCCAACCTATTTTTATTATCTTGTTTTCCCCTTACACAATGTTGAAGTATTTCACATTTCGCCTTGAATATAATATCCTGGGTGACTTTCATTTCATTGTCCACATGAATGCTATCCAGTTCTATAATAGCTTAATTTCATTTCTGTGAAAGATACTGAATTTTAAAGTTATGTTTTATAAAAGTTGTGTTCCTACCGCAAATGAAACAAATTTGGAACTACAAAACTGAAAACTAAAACAGAAATTGTGGTCAGGTAAAAAAGAGATAGGCTAGAACTCCAAGGTCAGTGTTGTAGGTATCATAGCACGTGAGCACAGTCTGCACAGTTAGTCCATCATTGCAGACAACTCAAACTCAAAGGTCTCATCCCCAGAAGCTGGAGTGTATTTCCAAGACTCCTCTGATGGCGGGCATCCCACCTGATTCACAGCTTTTTTGTGTGAGCAATCTGAGCTAAAGTACAGATTCCTTTTTGCAATCTGAACCTCATTATTTTTTCATATTGCTAGGATCTGTCAAAAATCTGGTATCAGTAGTAACTCAGCTTCACAGTTTCATTGGCACATTAAATCAAATCTAGCAAATGGGCTGGAATTATAGATAGGCTTTCATGCCCTCTGGTGGATGCTCAGAGAAAGAGCTACACCTTTTAGCAGTAAGAAAACATTAAAAAATGAACCTTCTTTAATATGGGAACAAAAAAAAGAGTCTATCCTGTTAGAAATGAAATCAGAATCACATTACTAAGATATAAGCAAAGATATTTCAGAGATGAGATAACAGAAAAGAAATACGTTTATCTGTTAAATTTATTTTAAATACTATTATAATCATAAAATCAAAATTGGCAGTATTGTTTTATTATTTCGGTAGTGTTCAGTGGAACATACAGAGGAAGTGTCCTTGCTACAGAATTTTCAGGTCTCTGTCTGGATGGAAGTCAGAGCGATTTCCACCAGCCACCTGCTAGTTGAAAGAAAAACTGGCGGACACTCCATCAGTGATAACTAAAAATAATGCTAACTGATACTGAGTTGTTGCAGTCATTCAGTTCAGTCATTTTTCAGACATTAAATGAAAATGTAGCCTGTGATATTAGTTCAAAGGTTGTTGTCAGAAAAGTTTCTATGAAAATAAAGTGTTTTTTTAATCAGTCCTACCCACTTACCTACCATGTATCCTCACACCACCTTTTCTGCTACCCAAAAGTAAAGCAATGAACCACACGCCAAGCCTGGACTTGGTTAGACTTGTACTGACACTTTTGACTTAAAAATAAATTCTGATTCCTTCAACCTGGCTTTCAACAATGTCTTTAGGAGAAATTCTGCTGCAACATCATTAGACGTTTTTCTAGATGTGCTTACCCTTTTTTAGGTCTTAATTATAACTGCTGCCTGATCTGTAAATGGAAGGAATTTTAACATACACAGCTCATAGGATACAAACGGAAAAATTGTCTTAGTGTTACTTGGGATCAATGTAATTATAACCCACATTCTCTGGTCTTTATTTTTATAGTCACATTCATAATTAGAAGATTATAGTGGAAATATAGTTGGAATAAGAATGGAAAGATCATAGTCCTGGTTTCTAGTTTTATGTCGCACGCTAATTAGCTATACACCTTGGGAAAATCAAATCCTCTTTCAGAGTTCACACTTTCTCATCTGTGAAATGAAAGCAATTATGCACACACACAACACACACATATGTGTTTCTTTTTTGTCTATTTTTTAAAACAGAGATTTGATGAATTTTTATCTATAAAAGTTTTAACTATACACTTATCGAACTATTATAAAATCTAAAATAGTGTATAAAAAAATAAAATCACCTGTTCTATTATAAAGACATGTATGCTTAATATTTTGTATTTCTCTGTAGTATGACTTTATTGGCTAGAAATTGCAAGCTATAACTTTGCAAAATTGTTTAATTTTATATTTCTTTCTAGTAAAGTAATACATTGATTTAGTTTTTAAATGTAAATAGTACTGTAGACTCACAAAGAAAATGAATATTTTTCTGCTGTAATTTATCTCACACAACATTATGACCCAGTTCCATTTCTTGAGATAATACTTTTCAATTCTTCCAGCATTTTGTTTCAGATATTTGTGACATAGTTTCAAAATTAATTCTTTTACTACTATTTGATTTTTCCTTTAAATTATTAATTGGCTTTCCACAGTATGAGAGTAGAACTTAGGGTGATTCCTGTCCATAAGTACTTTCCCTTTGCCTAGCTTATCAACGTGAGTAACTTAAACTTAAAAAGTATTAATTGAACAATTTTAATTGATTTAAACAACAAATTATTTACATTATTCATAGCTTAACCACTTTTGAACAATGTCAATTATTTACAATATTTGTAGCTTAGCTACTTCTTTAAGTTATCCAACTTTTTTACGGGTGTGATAATAACCTTTTTCCCTCCCTTTTTTAATTTTCTGTTTATCACTAACTAGTTCTACACATTTCTGTTATTTTTTTCTTTAGTCATTCTTCTGCTCTCCTGGATGCTCTGCTGTCATGTTCTGATTGGAATGGCTCTTCCCCACGTCCTGCGAGCTACCTCCCTGCAGGCTGACATCATTATCATTGTCTGGGTCCTCTTAACTTCCCTTGGCTCTAATTGGGAAGCATTTCTGAATTGCTGCAGCATGGACTTGCTTGATCAAGACACTTAGCAAAGTAGAAAAAGTCCGTTATGATCATTGACCCCTATCGATTATGACAACCATCTGTATCCATCTGTAGCTTTCCAGCTTCTGAAATCTTATTAACTTTCTCTTTACCATCATCTTCTTACTATTCTCTTTCTTCTTGTGAATGAAAAACACTTATGTTCCTTCACTGCATTCTTGGTGGATTTCAGAAGGTAGTAGATGTTTGCATTCTATCATGTGTTAACTTGATGTCACAAAATGGTTATGAGAGTAAAATCTGATGGACAGTCTATACAAAAGTAGTTTGTGCACCATAAAGCCCTCCACATGCAGCAGAGATTATTATAGTACATTAACACAGATTTCTTCAAGACCTTTTCCATCAGGAGGTACCAGTGAGATTATGCTAACAGCGTTAAGTCAATTGTCACTGGCTTTTACTCAGGCTCACTTTCAAAGGTCTCATCCCATCAAATACTCATCCAGTTAGTTGGGGGGAATTCCAAGAAGTAGGAAATATCACTTATGGAAATAGTTTAAATATATACTACATACCATGCAAGCTGCTTTAAACACTTGGACGTAAAGCAGTGAATAAGACAATAATTCCTCCTTGCTTGGATTTACATTCTAGCAGGAGAAAACAAACATCAGACTATAAATAGAATTCAGCTGCATGTAGACTATAGTCTGCATCAGACTATAATAGAATTCAGCTGGGTGTTGTGGTGGGCACCTGTAGTCCCAGCTACTTGGGAGGCTGAGGCAAGAGAATCACTTGAACCCAAGAGTTTGAGGTTGCTGCAAGCTGTGACACCACGGCACTCTACCCAGGATGACATAGTGAGACTCTGTCTCAAAAAAAAAAAAAAAAAAAGAATTCAGCTGCATGGTATGGTAACAGATAGTATAGAATAAAGGAAAAGTATGTCTGGGATATGGTGGTTCGGAATACCAGTGTTGGAGAGGCTTTAATTTAAACTAAAATAATCAGAATGGGTGTCATTGAGACAGCAACTTTTGGACAGAGATTTATAAGATGTGAGAGGTGAAGCTCTGTGGATATCAGGCAAAAGAGTATTGAAGACAAAGGAACTGAGGATAGAGGTAGTGTAATACCTGGTAAGTGAGCACAGTGTTCCTAGAGCAAATGAGTAAAAGCAAGAATCATCAGAAAGGAGACTCAAGAGTGACATAGATCATCTAGGGCTATGTGACAAGGACTGGAGCACATCTGACTGAGGTGGAGTGCCTAACAGAGTTTAGTTCAGGGATGCAAGGCACCTTGTGTTGTAAAAAGATTACATGTCAAAAGATGCAGCACATCATATGTCATTGGGGAACTGCAAATCGAAAAAATATATATGACATCCACCTACTAGAATGGCCGAAACCAGAATACTGACATCACCAAGTTCTGGGAAGCACGCAGAGCAGTGGGAACTCCCATTCATTGCTCCTGGAAATGCAAAATGGTGCAGCCGCGTTGGAAGACAGAAATTTTTACCAATCTAAACACATGATTCAAGAAGGTGCTTTTGGTATTTACCCAATAGAGTTAAAAACTTATATCCACACAAAAACCTGCACAACCTGCTGGATGTTGACAGCAGCTTTATTCATAATTGCCAAAACATGGAAGCAACCAAGATGTACTTCGGTAGGTGAAGGGATAAACAAACATACAGACAATGAAATTTTATTCTGGGCTGAAAAGAAATAAGCTATCAGGCCTTGCAAAGACACAGAGGAAACTTGTAAGCACATTACTACATTAAAGAGGATAATCTGAAAACGATACATACTGTATTCCTTCAACTACATCACATTCTGAAGAAGGCAAAGACAATGGAGATGGTAAAGATATCAGTGGTTGCCAGGAGATAGAGGGGAGCAAAGAATGGACACTCTGAGCACAGAAGACATTTTAGGGCATTGAAACGACTCTGTATGATACTAAAGTGGGGAAGGCTTGCCATTATGGAATTGTTAAATCCATAAAATGGACAACACCAACAGTGAACCTTAATATAAACGAGAGACTTTGAGTGACCATGATGGGTCAATGTGGGCTCATCAGAGGTAACAAAAGTAGCACTCTAGCAGGGGATGTCGACAATGAGAAAGACCATATCTGTGTGGGGGATGGAGTATATGGGAAATCTCTGTGCCTTCTTCTCAATTTTGCTGTGGACTTAAACCTACTCTATAGTAGTCTATTACAAAAAGATTACTCTGATTATTGTGTCGCAAATAACGCGCAAGAGGGCAAAGGCCATAGCAAATAGATGAGTCTAGCTGCTCAGAGGTCATTAGATGCATGTGATAAGTAGGAACTATTTAGAATCCAAACTTCATTTAAGGTAGTGTCCACAAGATTTTTGACAAAATGTATGGAGGAAATAACACAAAGAGAGGACTCAAAGATGGCTTTAAGTTTTTCGGCCTGAGCAATAGGGAGGTTGCAGTTACCATGAACTGAGATGGGAAAGGTTTGGATAAAACAGATTTTGGAAAATAAGATGAGGAGATAAGTTTGGTCAAGTTACACTTTAGGTGTTTACTGACAACCAATGGGAAATGTCAACGGTTTTATTCAACAAAGTTTAGCTGAAGACCATGTGGGATCTGCTGGGGATTTCTTCTCCTGCCCAACTGCTGATGGATGATGGATGCTAACAAAACGCCACTTGAAGATCTCACTGCTACTTCTGCAGTCCGAGTCTTCCATGAGAACGCTGACATCAATAACAAAGTTATTATTATGATGTTGCAATAAATGCCAAACCTTGAGGCACCAAGGCTGTGGGCTCTGCTGCTCACATTCACCAGGGTAAATTGGGACCTCTTTCTCTCCTGGTATTGGCCATACTCACACTCCATGTCTTAAGCAATCTCCTTCAGCTTCTATCTAACATTTCTCCTTCCTCAGGCTGAGGCATAAAACTTCTTAACCCGAGACTTGTAATCTTTCCTTTTCATTTATCTTTCACTCTTCAACTCCAAACTTTGCTTATTCCTTCTATCTCTCATCAACCTAATTCAAATATTCTTTCTGGTTCTAGGTCTAAACACATCTGAATCTCTGCTTGAACAATTGTTAAATTATAATAATTCGTTTGGACTCCATAGTAGAGAGACATCAGATTAAGATGGAAATATTGAGGCAAAGAATGGCGTGGTATGCTCTGCCATGGAATCTTACATGTGATGGAGACTAGTTCTGGCACCTAATTACTGCCTATCTGGGTACTAATGGAGATACTTTAACTTGATTATGTAGAATAAAATGATACCGCAGCTGTGATACACCCAGAGTTCCCCTGACTCACTGTTTAAACATCTCCATGATCAAAAGCGTTTCCCAACACCCGTCCTTTTGTCTCTTTGTCTTTTTTCAGAATATAATAATAGATCTCTGGGAATTTTCACTAAATGAAATAATTATTCCTAAACTTGATGTTTTGGAATTACTAATGTTTCTGATCATTTAAATTGATGATCCAGATCTAAAATTGACTTGTTTTTATAATTTCTTCATAGGAAGGTGGGGGGTTCAATGTGCCAAAACATGGAACAGGATACAGTTCAGGGTTTGGGGTTTGAAGGCAAATTCCAACAGTTGGACTCACAGCTGCTTCTGTCCCTGGAAAAAGAAAGATGGAGATTTGTAATCTTTCTAGTGAGTATGAAACAGAAGTACATGAACTGCCTGATAAAATCTGACACTTCATGGATCACTAGAGCAACAAAAAATTGTTTATACCCATGAGAAAAAAATGACAGCCATCTTGCTCTCTGCAGTGAAAGTTTAGTCACTATTGTACGAAAACGCGCTTGCATGAACTGATTATGTCATCACTGACTAATCCATCAAGAATAATGTATAATTAGCAACTGAGAGCAGAAGGAATATCTTCTTTGTAGGTCACAAAACAGAATTTCTCTAAATAGTAATGACATTTCAGCTAATGATCCCATCATGAGGAACGCAGTCCCACTAGAAATATTAAGAAGTCACTTATAAACTTCATCATCTTACATTTATGCCTGCAAATTGCAACTGACACAAATAATTAATTATTTCCCTATAATGAATAGTAAAAACATTACAATAAAGGGTGAAAAGTCTGCATTTAAAGTGTGCACACACGATGAAGGGAAAGCATTCTAAAATTTTTTTCAAATGTTTTGAAATAAAGTTCTTGACTTCTAGACTATGCATGGTATAAGGCATTAAATATTCAAATAAGCCCATTTTTCTACAAACTGCTCATGTTACGAGGCCATGAACAGATTCTAATAGCTCATTAGAAAATGTTCTATTAATATTTCCTTAAAAGATTGTTTTTGAGTCATACAAAAAATAGTAATATTTTATAACCATCTGTCTTTTATAGGTTATACATGTAAACATATATATGTACTTGTATGTTGTAAGAAAATGTGCTTGCATGAACTTCTTATGTCATCATGGACTAATCCACCAAGAATAATGTACAATTAGCTACTGAAACCAGAAAGAATGCCTTCTTTTGTAGGTCACAAAACAGAATTTCTCTAAAGACTAATGACATTTCAGCTAATGATCCTGTTGTGAGAAATGCAGTCTCACTAGAAATATTAAAAAGTCACTTTATAAACGTCATCATTTTACATTTATGCCTGCAAAAGACAGGGTCTTACCTGTCTTTCAATGGTTTTTGACTGCTTCTTGCCAATACGATAGTAATAACTATAAATTCACCTTTAAAAAATAGACCCTTGAACTAAATCTGTCCCTTCGAATATTTTTGTGTATTAAATTTTAGGATAAAATCACATCATTCATTGACATATCGTCTGTGGCTGCTTTTGTATAACAAAGGCAGAGGTGAGTAGACCATATGGCTTGCAAAGCCAAAAAATATTTTGATACCATAGAGAAGATTCCAAATACATGCCACAATTATCAAAAGAATTTACAGAGTAATTACACATAAGGCATTAGTTGCATCACTGAAACCCAAGGTTACTCAACTTTCAGTGCATAATGTTAGTTTAGAATTACGAATTTTCAGACATTTATATATTTTTATTTGTCTTATGTCTTTATCTTATTGTTTTCAGGAAAAAAGAATACAAATTCACCTATGTTAAGAGTAGAAATATACTTAACATGTAAGTCTCACCTCCTGGGGTAGCATTTTTCTTAAGTAGTTGTTTAATTAATTGAACCATCTACTCCTAGGCGATTACATAATATTTCTTTATCTCAGTTTTTTCCTATGTGATAAAAGGATAATGTTAGTATTTCTCTAACAAGCAAGACTGAAGGAGTATATAGTGCTCAAAACATGACCTGCCACACAGTAATTACTCATTTAATGTTTACTCTTCTTATTAATATTGTTATTACATTTAGAATTGTACTATGCTAGGAATATGAACGTATTTTCTTTATTTATAATATTTCCTCCAGTATATCCTATTTTAATGATTAGAAAATGATTTAATAATTATCCATATTATAATAGTTATAATACAAATTACTAAATGAAAAATATTGTATAGTTAGAATTTCTTACAGGTTTTAAGTTTAGGCTGATGTCAACTAACTATGTGGGACTTGACATTGGTAAAATATACAACTCACCCCAGTAATTCCCTCCATAGAACGCTTGTACTAAATGCTGGCTGTTTTCTTGTTGAACTGCTTTTGGAGTATCCAGTACAAAGTCAAACCTAACACAGCTATGGAAACAATGAACCAGACTGACTCAAAACATCTCTTATTTGTACTATCTCCAATTTGTTAGTGCTGCTGCCACCATCAACACTGTGCTGCAGGTGATAGGATCTTGACAATCGCTCTCTGTGGTGGGAATGTTTTGTTATCTCCTTTACCAATGTGACCATTGCTCTTAAATCTGTGATGGAAACCACAGGCCATGCTTGTGTTAAAAATAACTAAGCCAAAATGTTCAGAAAGCTCTTAAAAATAAAAAATATATAAATTTAATTTTTTTCAAAGCATATTTACCTATGATATCAAGGGATTTATTGGGGGACAGTAGGAATTATTTTATCTGTTAACAAATTAAGAAGCTGCTCAGTTGAAAATAATGGGAAAAATGTTATAATTTTACTGGAACTTCTGGCTAAGATGTCAGAGTTTATTGTTTAATTTTATAGAATCCGTATACTCACCATTGAGTTTTATAGTGAAAGTTCATATTTCCTACATTATTAAGAATCACTCAAATAGACTAGACAAGCGCTTTCCACTGTTTTCTTTTCTCTTTCTTCTTTATCTCCCCCTTTTTCTCTTATGGGAAAGAGCTGAATTTGAGTCAGAGTATCACTATCTAGCAACTTTGTTCCTTAATCCACATGTGTCTTCATGTCCTCCTCTGTGACGTGTTGAGAATGACAGTGAATCCTTCATATACTTGTGGGGAAGAATGAATGGGGTGAAAGGCATCAAGAGTTAACAAGGTCATGGCTCACAGTGAATGCTTAATGAACATGACCTGCCACACCTCCTTCCATGAAGGTCTGTGAATGAAACACTCCCACTTTTATTACCTACAGTATGTCACAGATATAAAACATGGGCAGATGACATTTCTAAAGGATCCTAGTATAAATATAGAACCCTGGGAGACACAGGGAGAAGGAGCAGAGCGTGGAAAGCCCTGCTTCTTGTTCTCCCCCCTCCAGTTCTCCTTTTCCTTCCAGCTCAGAGCACTTACACTTAATCACTGCTGGACAACTGGTATTTCTATTTTCCCTGAAATAAGAAAAAGGGAAGATTATCTTTGAAATTGCAGAATGTGTGTGAGATTGTACAGTTAAGGGCAGTGTTACCCGGCAATTAGCCCCAAATAGAATCTAAGCCAAGAAGATGTCCCCAGGAAGGCTGTCTCCTCAGGCCGTCCTTTATGCTGTCTCCTCAAGAAACACCTGGGCATTGTTAAGGAACCTTGTCAGGGCTGAGGGGACCCACCTTCAATCCACAAAGGCATATGGATGTGATAAAGGCAAAGGGACCCTAATGTTACAGTAATTTATTATTTTTTATTATAAACATGGACAATGGTTGGTGGAGGCCCTTCTCTTAAGCTTTCAGTTTCTCTAGTCTAACACACATTAGTTTGTTTTTCTGCCTCAGTCCTCACTTGTCATTCTCTTGCCACCCAAAACCCAAACTTCTTTCCCTTTCTTATCTTTGAATGTCTTACTTCACCATTAATATGGGCTTCACCATCTTATTTTTAACAAAACCTTACTTTTGTTCTTATTTTTAGGGAATTAAAATGAAAATAACATTTAGTTTTTAATAAACTTTAAAATTCCTTTGACATTACCTACATTTCAAATGCAAATTAAAAAATCAAAACAACCTAAGAAACAAAATCCTTTCCCTTTATTTTCTCTCTTAAATCATTTTTAATTTCTACGTATTTCACCCTGTCATAGTTACAGTCCTTGATTTGAAAAAGTAGAGAGCAATGCTAACAAATAATAGAGATTCAGGAGATAGATCATTAAATAAGAATATTAACAATTTTTCTTTTTTTCTACTCTTTACTAAAAATTTGCACACATTTCTTTAAATGAAATAGTTTTCTATGACACGCTGTGTGTTCTCATTTTTCCTTTTGATATTTGGAGGAGAAGGGGGAAATGTGTTACAAATCTTCTGTGTGAAGTGAGAAAACATTGACCAAAAAAAATCATTTTTACCTTTAACACAAGTGCTAAAAAAATGATAATGGTAGAATTCCTAGTTTCTCATGGTTGTTGTTCTAAGAAACTGCATCGTGGATGATCTCATTCAAGAATTATAGGGCAGAGAATGGACACTATTGGGGGTTGTAGCAGGAATGGGAAGGGAGAACCATAGCCATTCATCAAGGGAGTTCAGAAAGAATAATAAGGAAAAAATAAGATGAGGCAACTCTGGAGCTGAGTCCAGGAAAAGGAGGTAGGCCTGAAGCTAAGTAAATAAATAGAATGACTTTAAGTTCTATATAAGATACATACACTTAAATTTAACCCTTCATTTGCACCAGAATGTTCATTGCTGCTCAATTCACAATCACCAAGATGTAGACGCCATACAAGTGCCCATCAGCCATGAATGGATTAACAAACTGTGGCATATGTCCACCATGGAGTACTATTCAGCCGTAAAATGATGGAGACTTTACATCTTTTGTAGTTACCTGGATGGAGTTGAAGAACATTCTTAGTAAAGTGTATCAAGAATGGAAAAAAAAGTATCCGATGTACTCATTCCTGATATAAAACCAGTATGTTAACAACTACACACCCAGGAGAAAGAAAACCACAAGAAACCCCCTCCAATGAGGGAGAGAGGGCAGAAGCAAGAGGGGAGAGAGGAGGAGGGAGGGTGACGGGCGGGTTCTCACCTGCTGTGCACAATGTGAGGGTGTCCAGCTCCCCTGCTGGGGGAAGGGCTCAACTACAACTTGAACTTCACCTTAGAAATGAAAACAATCTAATGAAACATTTGTATCCTCATATTAACCTGAAAATAAAACCAAACCAACCAAACAAACAAACAAAAAAATGAGTCCTTATAATATCTACAAGTTTTTTCTGTTCTTGGTCCTTTTCTTGCTCCTCATCTTCCTCCTTCTCTCCTTTCTTGACTTTCTTCTTTTCTCCCTCCTTCTCTTCTTTCCCTGATAACACTTTCTTCTTCTCCTGGCTTCTGGCTCCCCAATGGAAAATGCATTAGTTTGCTAGGGCTGTCATAAAATGTGCCACAGACTGGCTGGCTAAAACAACATAAATTTATTGTCTCACATTTCTATAGCGAAATGTCCAAGATCCAGGTGTCTGCAGGCTTGGCTCCACATGAGGCCTCACCCTTGGCTTCAGATGGCCTCTTTTCCCTGTGTGGTCATGAAGCCTTCTCTCTGCCTGTCTGTGTACAACCTCCTCTTCTTCTAAGGATACTGGCCATGCTGGATAAAGTCTCCCCCAATTACTTCATTGTGACTTGATTAGCTGTATAAAGGCCTTAACTTTAAATATAGTCATATTTTGATATAGTAAGGAATAGGACTTGGATATAGGAATTTGGGTGGGACACAAGTCAGCCTATAATAAGGGGTATCAGAGGGACCTTCATTTCTGGAGTGTAAAGGGCACCACCATAACATGTTATGGACATAGAAGTTCATAGTTACACAAAGTAGGTGTCAGAGTCCCTTTCATTGATGCAACAACTCCAGAGGGGTCCTTGAATCCAGGATCGACCATTCAGGGGCATATATCCTATGAGGGGTAAGAAAACCAGCTATCTGGGCACAGAATCAGTAGAGTACCCTGAAAGGTCATGATCATTGGCCCCAGGCCTGGGGATTTGTCAATATGCCAGATTTTCCCCAGTAGGACATCTCATCAGAAATTGAGATTGGCAATGCTTTCATTAAACATCTTTGATTTATTCATTTATTTATCAGATTAATATGAGGGTACAAATGATTAGGTTACATTGTTTGCATTTGTTAGGTAAAGTCCAAGTTGTAGTTGAGGCCTTCACCCAGGGGGTATGCTGTATACCCTTACATTATGCCCATTAGGTGAGAACTTACCTCTCCCTCCTCCCTTCTGCCTTTTCTCCCCTCTCTCCTCCCTCCTCCAGTTGAATTTAATTGTATTTTTGCTCTCACATTCAGGTGTAGTTGTTTATATATTGGTTTCAAATTAGTACTGAGTGCATTTGATACTTGCTCTTCCATTCTTGTGATAACTTTACTATGAAGAATGTTCTTCAACTCCATCTAGGCAAATGCAAAAGATGCAAAATCTCCAACTTTTATGGCCATATAGTATTCCATGCTATACATATACCACAGTTTATTAATCTATTCATGAGTTGAAGGGAACTTGGACTAATTTCGCAACATGGCAATTGTCAATTTTTCTCATGTCTTGGAAGAATCCACACTGTTAACATGTCCATTCTACCCAAAGTGATCTATAGATTTAATGCAATCCCATCAAAATACGAATGCATTGAAGAACCTGAAAAAATAGCACTTCATTTCAAATGGAACCAGAAAAAAAACCTCAAATAGCCAAGGCAATTCTAAGAGATAAAAACAAATCTGGAGGCATCACGTTACCAGACTTCAGGTTATACTGGAAATCTACAATGATTGAAACAGCGTGGTATTGGCACAAAAATGGAGATATAGATCTATGGAATAGAAAAGACAACCTACAGCTGGACCCAGCCACATATCGCTACCTGATCTTTGATAAACCAAACAAAAGCATACACTAGGGAGGAGAATCCCTATTTATTAAATGGTGCTAGGAGAACACGTTAGCCAATGCAGAAGACTGAAGCTGGATCTGCACATCTAGCCACTTATAAAAATTGACTTTCACTGGAGAAAATATTTAAATTTAAGACACAAAATGGTCAAAGTTTTAAAATAAAGGATGGCAAAAACTCTTTAACAACAATGACCTGAAAAAAAGATTTTATGTGGAAGACCCTCTTGGCAATTGCAGCAACACCAAAAAGAAGGGAATGGGTCATGATCAAACTAAAAAGCTTCTGAACAGCTAAGTGTGCAACAACAAGAGCATCCAGACAATCCTAAGAGTGGAAGAAGATATTAGCCTGCCATGAATCGGACAAACGGTTGATGACATGTTTTATAAAATCCTAAGCCAAGCATTTTCTTTTTTCTCTTTAATATATCTAATCAAGATACTTGGCATGTGACATTATCAGTAATCACAATTGGTAAAAAATTCCCATTTTATATGTTTAAACATTAGAATAGTGGAGTCAATGCCAGATTCTTATATTCAGCCGAAATATTTCTCTTGGCTTTTCTCAGTGGAGGGCAGCTTCTGAGGGACCAAGAGTGAAACCTCTGGCCCCCAGGTCAGAGGAACAGAGCTATTTTAACTAATATATTCAACAAATAGTGATAATAAAGTGAAATGAGTCTTGAAAGAGTAAAAGATGAAGTTCTGGGAAGAAGCCCAGGTTAACATATCAAATATAGCCTGTCCATTAAAATGTTTTAAGTGACCCATTTCTTATATTCCATATTCAGAGGAGGGGTATACTGTCTTCCCCTTTGTGTTCAAAGGGCCACAGGGAGTCCAGAAACCCTATTTCATATTCTAATATGTCACCAGTGTCATTCAAGAAACTTCTCATTTTTCTTTCCCTTTCTTGAACATATACTGTGAGGAATACTCAGAAAAACAGTCCCATTACCTTCGCGTGAGCACGTGAATCCCTCAGCAGCTGGACTCAACCTCAGGCTGTGAGCATGTGCTTTGTGGGGGCTGCGGAAGGAGATGATGTGGGTTTGACACTTAACCTTCCCTCGTAGCCACAAAAGTCAGTGGTTCTCTAACTTCCATTTTGCAGAGCAGCTCTTCCTCTTAGGAATGTGATGTAGGAAGAATCACTTGTTTGGAGAAGAGACGGTATAAGCAAGATCCAGCAGGGAAAGTAAATTCAGTGTGCGTCCAGGTTTCAAAATGCCTTAAAATACTGACTGTCTGGAATTTTTTTCCATGAATTGCTACTTAGAAAGTCACTAGAGTCTGCATCACTCTCTTATTTGCTCCCTGGCATTTTGTTTCGAAGAGGAGAAACAGGAATGCCAAAAACCCCACCACTTTGGGAACAGCAATCACATCAAAGATTGTATAAATGACTATTCACCAATGGTACAGCTCCCCTGAGTATCCCTGGGACGGGATAGCACCTGAGCAGTGGGCAGGATAACCTAACACTCAACCCGATATAGACACGAGGAAAGATAGATGGGAAAAGGCCACTGGGCCTGTGGCCTCCAAGATGGGAATCAACAGGAAACGCTATGTAACCCAAGTCAAGAACGAAGGGAGTTTATGTGCTTCTTAAGCAAATTAAGATCCTGAATTTATACCAGTGGTTTGGTGGAAAGGATAGAATGAAGATGGATTGGAAGAAGATTCTGGAGTGCAAGACTTAACATTGAGAAGCCACTCTAGTAAATGTCCATATTCAAAATATGAGGCTGGACTAGTTTTCAGGGATGAGAGGGCTGGGCACTTAGCTCAAGTTTTCACTGGATCCCTACGTGGAATTCTAGAGTGTTTGAAGTCTATTCATTGACTTGAAGCAAACATCTTTATATATATATTTCCCCAGCAGGGTCAAAGAACTAGATAACATCCTCTAAGAGAAGTAACAGCCACTTTCCCAAGTTGATTTTTAGGAATTGGAGGCAATGTCTGAATAGACTTGAACTAAACATTGATGGGTGAAATCAATTTGGGGCCATACTTAGAAAAGAAAAATCTTCCAAAGTTGTTTTTACTTTCTGTTCATAGTGATTTCATAACAATATAGAGGATGTGATTCTAATGCCCCCCCCCCACTTATTGCTCTGACCTGCAGATTATTGAAATAGTGTATCTGCCTTGACCCCTTTTCTTCCACTTGTTCAGGCAAGTTCAAGAGCACGTAAATAAGCTGCTGCAGGAAATGCCAAGACATAGATAAATGAGGATATAGCTGTTGGCACATAAACTGCTTAAAAAGTTACAACAGTATGCTAATTAGCCTTTAATATACTTAAAGTGAAAAACAGAATTCTTTAAGATTCAAGAAAGCTTAGCAAATGGTACTCGTCAAAGTGAGAAAAGGGCTGAAACCAGGCTGCACTTTTCCTCTTTAAAAACTCAAGTTCAGTTAGCAGAAGGATATTTGCATTTGTTTATTAAATACCTCTAGTTAAACAAAGGAGACTAGACCAAGGCCACCATGTTGTCACCTATCACTACTGTGTTTTGTTAGAAAATCAACGACCTTACTTCCATCTGTACTCTGTGGAAAGTGCCTTTGATTTTTAAGAGAAAGAACTATTGTCATTGGAAACATTAATTATCTTTCCCAAAATAACCATTTCCCAAATTTATAATGTGTCATTCTTGCTATGTAATGAACTTTGAAGAAAAAAAGTGGGGAATTACCACTAAATCTTAGGGCACTAACATTTTAATTTATTTTCACCCCACTTTTTACCTAGCTATTAGTTTTTCCCAGGGCACGCCTTACTCTGTCTATTGAAAATCTCGTGCTATCCTAAGTTTCCGAAGGGCAATTGTTAATTTCTACTGAGCACTTTTAGGCCACCGTAGTGTGTAAGACTGTACCTTTAAGTCCAGGCTCATAAGAAGAAATAGCTATGACCTCTAAGAATTCAGTAAATGATCATTTTTTTCCCACTTGCATCTAAGGCTGTCACTTCCTCCATTCCTCGCCTCCTTATGCAAACTAGAAAATGACGGGGCGTGGAGGGCATGATTTGGGCAGCCGGTTGGAAAGCAGCCAAGCCAGGTCCACCGGCGCGTCTGGAGTGAAAGGGCGTGAAGACTCAGGGTCTCCTGCTCCGTTCTGGCCAATCTAGATAGTGTGGTTCCATCTTACTTTTGATGAGTTAAATAAGACAAAGGAAGTTTATCAAATGAGAGTATAAATGGAAATAGGACAGACTGACATCAAAAGCTCGGAGGGGCTTTCCTGAACCTTAACCCCACCCTCCCTCGGAGTGTCCAGCCTCGCCTGCGCCTGTTCTTCAGCTTGTTGGCTGAGCCAGATATTTAGTTTCTGTCCCCGCCCTCAACTGTGAGTCAATGCTCCAAGATACCTTTTCTTTCTTCTGGAATCCCCCATTTTTCCTGAAGCTTCCTCCCTCATCTCTCTCCGCCTTTGAGTCTCCAGCAAGCCACGTTTTGGTCTAAGTTCACAAATCCGCTTTTCAGAGAATGGTTTTTTAGCTCACCACAAAACCACAAAGCTTCAAAGAGAAATCTAGAAGTGTGCAGAGGACTCACCATAAATGGGGTCCGCGTCTGCAACAGCAAAAACGGCCACGGTGCGTCTCCGGGAGTCACCCCGGGCCGGCTTCAGACAGCACTGCAGGCAGAAGAGCGCGAGTCCGCAGAGCAGGGCGGCCGAGCAAACCAGCAGGAGGGGCCTACGGCCAAGAGCACAGCCAGAAGGGTGAGGCAGAGCGTCAGGGAAGCTCCGAGCTTCTGTTACCCTCCGCAAAGGTGGCAAGGCCTCAGCGCAAGGCAGCCCTAATTCCTCAAGCGAGTCCCTCCTGCTCCCACCGCCACTGCTCCGACATTCCCACCCAAGCTCCAACACCCTCTTCCTTTCGGAGCGCTGATCTAGTCTAGACGGTCATAAGCATTTTCTCCTTGGAAATTGGAGGGTAATTCTGAAAATTTGTGCCTTGGTTCCTTAATTTTTCATCCATTGTTTTTTTCATTTAACCATCCATCCATTCATTTCATTGGTAGTTAAGCAACCGAACATATTTTAGGTACTGGGGTTAGAGACTCAAAGGTAGACCAGGCAGGGACTCTGCCTTTGAGGTGCTAACCATCTAACTGAGAGAAGGGATGCTTTGTAAAATACGAATCTCAAGATTTACAAGATTATAGTAACTGCCTTAAAATTTCTGGAAGACTACCTCATCAAACAGGTAGCAGTCTTATTTTGAATGGCTTTTAAGGCCAGAACTAAAGTCAGTGCAGGAGTCATTCAGGGAGATTTCATGAGAAAGAACAAGCATTTTACCATGAAAAAAATTTCAACTCCAGAATAAACTCTTACTCTTCAAAATAGTGAGTTCTCTGTCACAACTGGTGTTTAAGTAAACACTGGCCAATGACCTAAAAGCAGTGTTTCTATAGATAATTGATTTGCATAAAGCCTAAACTTGTCTTAAGCCATATGATTTCTTGTTCTACCTCCAATTATGTAGGAAAAATGTGTGTCTATACCACCCAACATCTTATAAAACAAATCGAAGATATCCTTACCAGATATACCAACCATTAGGGTGTTGACCTTTATAATTTACACACCTAGTGATAAGGGAAGATCAGTTAGTGTTGGAGCTCTAGATGGACAAAAGCCTATTTCTTCGGACTATGAAATTTATACGGACCACACATGTGTTCCCAGAATAATCATCTACTTATTATCATCCCAACTCTCCTCCCACAATTATGCAGATGTTTAGCCTAGGCTCAGTGAGGATACAGATAAATGTGATGCTATAAGACGTGTACACAGATAATTGCACTAAAGTAGGCTTGGTTCTAGAGTTGCAAATACTCATGTGTATTGAGAAGGCAGTGTGACTAACTCTTCAGGACAACCTGCTGTAGGTATTAGGTATTAGACAGATAATCAATGTATCCATCCTTTACTCTATAGACCTAAAGTTCTTGAAAATCCAAATTCTCTAGAGAAAGTTTATAATATCTGTAAAGCTTTAATATCTTGATAGAGAATGGCAGTCATTGGTGAGGAAAAAAGTCAGGTCAGTAGGAAAGTGAATGAATATGGCCCCAAGTACCATTTACCGAGGAGTTAGAAGTTGATCCCTTCAGTCAGGAGGGTCCAATAATTTATTATCTAGGTGCAACTCAATCATTCCTGAGATAACTTTTAAAAGGCTACACATAAATGAAGTGCATTGTGTGATTTTGACTCTGCAGGTGTAGAGAAACATGTTATTCATGACGGAGTCCCTCACTGGGCCAGACATGATGGCCTGAATGTTTGTTTGCTGATGGACCTTTTGAATACCTCAATATGTGGCTCCTGTCAAGATATTCTGAACCTCACAGTGGAAACTTGCCCATCACTGTCCAATATGCTTCTGAGATAGAGCTATACTTATGCCTTCTTTGGCCGTTGTTAAAAAAAACCTCAGTCCTTTTCAACTTGAAAGCATTCATAAATGCCAGCATATGTATTGCTTCCAGCATCCTCCAGGAGGCAGTGTTTCATGCTGTCATCATACTAGTCAGAAATGGCTTTTTACCATACATGAAGTGTCATCTTAAAATTTTTACCCCAAACATTTAAAAAAAATCCCCCAGAATATGGATTATTTCATCCCCTTCTATATATATAAATTTTCTGCTTCAGTTTTTTTGTTTTTTGTTTGCTTGTTTTTGAACACGTACAAGGTTTACTAAAGTTCACAGATGCAAATGCCTAGGGGAAAATGGCAACTGAGTTATGACTTTAACAAGCGTTTTAAGACAAGTGACCATCAATAAAAATTTAAAAAATAATTAATGGCACAGACTGACAAAGGAACACTAGTCATCAAAGAGAATGTAGACTTATGTCAATAACTAAGAGTCTCATTGAGTAAAATAGTAGAAAGTACTCAGTCCTACTTTGTAAATACTCTTTTACACAAATACAATCATTTAACCAAAATAACTACTAGTTAAATATAAATATATGCCAAACTACTAACAGTGCTTACTTCTAATAAAGACATATTATAAAGTACATCATCATTTTAATATTTTTATATTGTTTAAATTGTTATGATGTGCATGAATACTTTGTAGTGAGAAAAAACTAACATATTATATGCAAAATATAAAAATACTAAAAATATAATATTCCACTCAGAGATGGATCTAGGAAAATCCATGTCCTGGCCCAATTAAAGGGCAGACAGTTTTTGCTTTTGATTCTTGACATCTAACTTTCTGTCTGGGAACTTCTCCTGTTTCTCTTTATTTCCATGTTAAAATAACCCATATTCTTATCATTAAAGTCAGTTCTAAATGTTAACTACCTCTCTTCATTTTTAATTCTAATTTTTGAGCCACCAATAGTTTTCCAGTGCCAACCCAGACTGACTTGACTCCACTCTCTCATTCTGGTTCTGTGCACCCTCTGGTGGAGGTTCTGATCAGCAGTACAAAGTGACCAGGAAGCAGTTCCCATGCGATTTCCGAAGTGCTTGCACCTTTGGAACTGTTGATTTCACCCTTAAGATTTTATTCATTGTACAATTTAGACCCCAGGTGGAGAAATTGGACAGGTCTCTGGTTGGGGAACTTAACCTGTAGGTCTTCTGAGTTCACATGCTTTCCTTCCTCTCCAACAATTATTTCCAAACTTTCTTAAATATGTTCTTTAACAGAGATACTTTGAGTTCTCAAAAAAAAAAAAAAAAAAAAAAAAAGCAACAGTATTCTAATTACTCAAATCGTATATGGAAGATAGATCATCGGTATAGGAAAAGTTATAATTTTGACAATGATGTTACTACTTAGGGATTGGTCTAATTGAGAATTGAGAGCTAACTGTAATGTTCAAGGAAGACATTTGGAATAATAATAATTCTCTGGAAGTACTTATTGAAGAAGACAATTTCTGTCCCTACCAGAGGGCTACTATCTCCTTTTTACCTGGTTGCTGTAGAGTGATGCCTGCTCTGTTGATCTTTATCATTGTTCTCAGTGCTGATAATCTGTGGGTCTAACATTAGTGCTTAAATCATTAATTTAATAAATTGAAGAAGAAATCCACAGACTAGCCCCATAGACTTTGCTGTTATAATAACCTCGTGTGTCCTAGACCAGGCACTCAGCTAAACCAGTGGGGAACTTCCTGTGAAATAAATCACACTCAAACTGGCAAGCATCCGGTAGGATAAGAATATTGTAATCCTCCTTTTAAAATTGAGAAAACTCAGTCAGAGAGAGGTTAAGTAAGTTGTCCAAGAAAACACAGTTTGAAGTGGCAGAGGCAAATTTAAATGATTTGGCTGTAGAGTCCATGTCTCTTAGCCCCGTGCAAAACTACAAACGGGACTAGCAGAAGCCAGCTCTAGCCTCAGAGTGCTGTTGGAACATTGCCCGAACGATCGCAATAGCCTGTGTGCCAAAATGCTTTAACAACAAACACACAAATGAAATTTAGAAACGAGAGCATGGAGAATATCAGACAAATGGAATAGGCCAAGAGTGAGGTCAGGTGGTAAACAAATGTAGTAAATCTCATATATAAAATCAGAACTGACTCCAGATCTGGCGTAAGCTTTCTAGCATTTAGCAGGATGAGAGAGAGAGAAAGAGAATAGGTTATATAGCCTCTCTAAAGTTAAAAACAAAGAACGTTACTCATCAGATGTATGACAATTCCTGGTATAGAAACCAGAGAAAAATTCAAATTATGAGGCCTCATAAAGAGAAAGCTGTTAACAGTAGGAGCAACGCTTTCCATAACGTCTCAGAATGAATGCAGTAAAAGATTTCATGGATTTGTTTCTTTTATAAAATCATTACTCAACATAGGCCAAAGTGCAATTCAGCTACAATAATTTGAGGGAGGAATGAGTCTCAAATCATACTAGACAGACTCTGTTGGTAAATTCTTCAGTATCTAGAAGAATGAGTTGATTACATATCCCTCAGTTATTTGAATCTGTCTCTCAATTTGCATGGAAAACATTTAACTTCACCAACCCAAGTAATATGCATTAGGGAGTCTATTAATGTAATTAATTTATAGAATCCTTTATATGTATAATCATATTTATGTTTTATAAATAAATGTATTTATATATATACATGCACATCAGTGTACTTGGTTATTTATGGAGACAGGAGTGGACAGGTGTAATCTTTTATGTTTTATTTTATACCAAAATCTATCTACAATATTCAGACTTTCTAGAAAGACAACAAAGCAATGAATTTTTCATACTAAAAATGCCACTATAAAAATGAGTTGGTTAGTTCAGAAAACATGGTCTAGGCAGGGGTCCACAAACTTTTTAAACAGGGGGCCAGTTCACTGTCCCTCCGACTGTTGGCAGGCCGGACTGAGGGCCCCTGGGATGAGTCAGCTGCTAAGCAGGACAGGCAGCAGTGGCAAAAACACCTGGCGGGCTGGATAAATGTCCTAGGTGGGCTGCATGTGGCCCGTGGGCCGTAGTTTGAGGACACCTGGTCTAGTGTTTAAAAACAAATTTAAACAAGAACAATAGATCAATTATTTAAAAAAATAGAGAATATATGCAAATTATTTTGACAATTTCTTAGTACCCAAAAGTTGATAAATAAAAATATTTTTGTTTGCGGCTAATCAGGGACTCCCCCACCTCAGTCTCCACCGAGGCAATTCATTTTTCAGGTGTTTCTTTTCTATAACCTTCTTATAACCTCAAATTCAAGTCCCTCTTTTTCTGTGTCTGTTTTGCATGTGAGCTTTGGGCAAGTTGCTGTCCTCTTATCTCTGTCATTTCTTTTTTTTTCTTTTCTTTTCTTTTTTTTTTGCAGTTTTTGGCCAGGGCTGGGTCTGAACCCTGCCACCTCCCTGCCACAGGCACCACCCTTATCTTTGTCATTTCTAAAAGATGCTTGGGGGAGACCACCTCTTGGATCTACTGTGTTTTTGTTACTCTCTTGTGGCAGTTCCGGTAAAGAGGAATATGCCCTTTGGCTGGGTAGCACATTTCCGTAGAGGGTAATACCTCAGATCAAAGAAGTGATTCTAAACTGAAAATTTTTTGAAGGAACATAGATAAAAAGGATTTTGTTTGAGGAGGGGCTTTTTATTTTCTCAGAAAATAGCATGGCTTTCATTGGAGACTCATGCCAGGAACGCTGTCCTATGGTAGCAAACGATTCCAGATACCGCGTCCAGAGTCTTTAACACGTTTACTTAGGTTGTACTGCTTTTGTACATCCCAGTCACTCTCTTGCCTTCTCTGTCTTTATTTCTGCTAATTTGCATGTTATTTGTGGTGGTTTCTTGTTTTTACTCCAAGAAGCAATGGTTTCAAAGAACGATGAACATTATGGACATTTAGATGCAAAATGCTGCAGCTGCAAAAGGTTCCAGGTAAGTGCCGTTTGCATTTCTGCTATTAATTTACTCTCTCTAGGTCTCAGTTTCTTCACTGGACAAGATCAGTAGCCTTGGTGGCTCTAAAGTCAGCATAAAAAGTTCCTGAATATCGTATTTTCCAGTCATGTTGATTAGAGGGATTCAGTATTTAAGATCATTCCAATTATGCATTTCCTGATTCTATTATTTTGAATCAGATGCAGAAACTGGGGAGGCAAGATAAGAACATGCCAGCCGTTCAGAATCAGGTAACAATACGAACAATAACAATTCTGTTCTGTCACAAACAGCGTAACATAGCCAAATAATCAGGTCCCAAATTAAGGTAATAAAATGGCAATGGGAGCCACACTAGAGCTGGAAGAACCGCCCACATTTAAGAAGTAGATTGTCTAACATAAGATGCTTCACCAGAAAGAGGTGAATGATTCCAGGGCCAGGAAAACACCCCACCTTAAGTGATCTCTTACTCTAGGGCCAGTGACCAGAGACCTGGCTTGTAAGGCGGCAGGCAATGATAACTGAAAGCAGCCAGCGGGCAGTGGGGGCTGCAACCTGGGGAAACCATCTCGACAGAGGTCCTCTCTGACCTGGGCACTGACTCACAGGGCATTAGGGTCACCACTGATAGTCAGCAGCATTACTGATAAGCATCTATCCCCATCTCCCATTAAGCCTATAGGACAAAAAGTGAGGAAACTGAGCCAATTATTCACACAACCATATCACAAGTACTTTGAAATATACACACAATCGGGCTGGTGCACTGGCTCATGCCTGTAATCCTAGGACCTTGGGAGGCTGAGGTGGATAGAATGACTGAGCAAGAGAGAGAGACCCTGTCTCTACTAAAAACAGAAAAACTAGCCAGGTGTGGTGACAGGTGTCTGTAGTCCCAGCTATTCAGAAGCTGAGGCAATAGAATCTTACTGAGTCCAGGAGTCTGAGGTTGCTGTGAGCTGTGATGCCACAGCTCTCTACCTAGTATGAAAGTGAGACTCTGTCTCAAAAAACAAACACACACACATACATACACACACAGGACACAGGTTACAATTTCAATTAGTGTGCTTATATCTGAAACTGATTTATCCAGAAAATTGTCATCACCACAGACTTGGAGTTTGAACACAGCCATAGATAATGTCGTGACTCTTTCAGGAACTTAAAGTGCCCTTGAAACATGGAGAGAAGAGAATTCAGTGAGTGAAAACCCTTAGAATCCTACTAGACCTCTGGTTTATTTAACAAAGCAGGTCATAATAAAAATTATCTTTCTTGTTTTTAGAAAAATTAAGCTATCTGCATTTAAAATTGATTTCCCTTTCTTCTTATGTGATTATAATGGTTATTTGAAACTCATATGAAGATTCTCAAATGACTTGAGTCTTTTTTATTATTTAAACTTTCAAAATGCTAAATAAAAACATGGAGTTGTCAGCTATTTACTTACATTTCTTTTTCTTCACATGGTGTGTCCGAGAGCACCGACTGAAACACAAGTTTAGAACAATAAAATCTAACCATCTCCTCAGTCTAATCCTTTCATATAAACAGTGCCTAGAGACAATGTGGGTTTATATCATTTTGTTTGCCTTTTTAATTAAAAGCTCCATAGCAGAGTTATTGTTTGTGCACAGAATTTTAATTGGAAAAAAAATCTCTGGGTAGATTCTGAAGCTCAGCAGTGAGAAGCTGTACCTTGTGAACCCGATCCCTATCCTGTAAAACACTGCAGATGGATAGGACAAATCTTTTTTGTTTTTCTACAGGAAGATTTTGCTTACTCCAAAGACCGTTGTGTACCTTGAGTTTTTTGTTTTTATATTTTAGCTAGAGGAAGCAAGTTCCTTATTTACAAATATTATTTTCAGGGGAAGAATACAAATTCCAAGCATGCACCTGGAAATAAAAGTCAACCAATTAGTTTTAATGAGTGTTAAATATATTCATGATGGGTAGACTTATCCTGCTCTAAGGCTAAGGACCATTTAAGTGATATGGCACTCTCTTTCAGATTTCTAATGGGGTTCACAATAAAAAAGCAGATAAAAAGATCTGCTCTTTTATAAAAAAAGAGGGAAAAGTCCCAGATCGTAAGCATTCTAACACAGTTAGCTTAGTTCTCTGTGTAGAGCCTCATCGGTTATAACATCTTATATCCACAATCACAAGGAAACACCATACTCCTTTCTACATGGTTGTTTGTTTGTGTATTGTTTGTTTGCTTTACCTCTTTTTTTTTTTTTTTTTTTTGAGACAGAGTCTCAAGCTGTCCCCCTGGGTAGAGTGCCATGGCATTACAGCTCACAGCAACCTCCAACTCCTGGGCTCAAGCGAGTCTCCTGCCTCTGCCTCCCAAGTAGCTGGGACCACAGGTGCCCGCCACAACGCCCGGCTATTTTTTGGTTGCAGCCGTCATTGTTGTTTGGCGGGTCCGGGCTGGGGATTCGAACCCGCCACCTTAGGTGTACGTGGCTGGCACCTTAGCCGGTTGAGCTATAGGTGCCGAGCCTTGCTTTACCTCTTGAACTGTAACTGCTTCTTTGTACAATGAGAACATCTTTAAATGCCATTGATAGTAAGTATATACCTCTAAAAACTGGGTCTCTTGAAGTATTTATTTATAGTATGCAAATAAAAGTATGAGTAAGGAGTTACAGAATGTAAAATGACAGACTCGGGACTTGTGTGTGAGATACATCTTCTCCCTGCTTAATCCCAAATGCGTCTTCTTCAGCACCTTGTGTTTACTCCAACGGGTTTATCTGGGCAAAGAGATTTGTGGAGTTGCAGATGGAGCCACGAATTGGCCATCCGAGAGCACGGTAATGAACAATTTATAAGCACAGAAAATAAGGTGCATTCTTTCTTGGTAGAGGGCTACATATAGATTTGCATACTAACTGAGAGGAAAATGAACATTCAAACTTGGTCCATAAAGAAAGTTTATATGTGGGTCCGTCAAATCACTGGGGATCCCCCTTCACAGAATAAAGGCAGAATGTCACTTTCCAGTCCCTTCCCAGTCTTCTCTGCCTGTTGTCCCCTAGCAGGAGTCTGAAGTGTTAAATTATTACCACCTCACTGCCAGTGGATTAGCTGTCAGACTTCTGGGTTATTATGAACTGGCAAGTAAAGTCTTAATATACTTCAGATCTAAATCTTGCAGATACATTGCATTCAAGTAACACAGACACAGAGTTGCAGGTATTAGTCAGAAAGGGATGTGGGAGTAGAGGAACTAAAATAAATCCCAGAATGGTTCTGTCTATATCAGACAGCATCGAAAAACTGTCATGTATCAAGTATGGTAGCCGGCAACAGTAAACATGTTTTAAATGGACACAGCCATAGCATCTTACTGGATAGCAACAGTATTTGGGGATCTTCCTTAAACAGTTATAATATCTCAAAGCCAGAGAAACACTAAATTTTTATCACATTATTTCAATAACAATGGAACAAAATAAAGGGAAATAGGGTGGTGCCTGTGGCTCAAAAGGGTAGGGCACCAGCCCCATATGCCTGAGGTGGTGGGTTCAAACCCAGCCCCGGCCAAAAAAAAAAAAAAAAAAAAAAAGAATATTTAAAAAAAATAAATAAAAATAAATAAAGGGAAATAGGACTGTTGTGCTGGCACTTTGCTTTCTGTGTCTCTGACCTCTGAGTATAGTGTAAGTCATGAGGTGCTGGGAACACTTTCTTAAATGAGGTCATTTAAGTGTAGAAATAGTTAAGTTGACCAAAGAACAAATCTATAGCACATGAAATCCTCTGAGTACCTCTGAAAATCTTTTCCAGAAAGAGAGATGGTTACCTGGAATAGAGGCAAACACAAGGTTCCTGTTGTTGAGATGACAGTCGTGACACTCAAAGGTCTGGATCTGGACATCCTTAAAGGAAGATCTGCTCAGAGATAGGAGTTTGGTAACTGTGTTTATTTCCCTCTTTCTCAGAACTTTTTAGCTTCTGCACAAATTATGCTTCCCACTAGGGCGTGCATTAATGATGGCTCCTTGTGACTAGTGAAGTGCGTGCCAGGGGCAGGAATGCTGGGTGCATGCTCACAGGTACTCCAAGCCAAGGAATTTAAGTTTAAGGTCAGAACCTTGGTACTGTTTGTCAAGGCCCTTAAAAGTACAGGCTATAAATGCTGACCTGAAAAGCCAGCTGGCTGCTTAAATAACGTTGAACATCCAAGTGCGTGCATCTTCCCACGTCAGGGTTTTTAATACTATCTCATATTTGGGACATTTCTACAGTAAGTTTTCTTCCCTTTGTTTTTCCCCCTTTACACATCATTTTCAGTTCCAAGACTGGCCTAAAGCTTCCCCTGTCCCATAGTGATGACTCTTTTCTTTGAAATAGGGTATATTTGATGTTCATTTTAACAAAACAACGGCAACAAAACTACTGACCAAAAAAAAAAAAAGTGTAAAAATATCTAGGGAAATTCTGAGAAAAAAAAAACAAAGAAGCTGCACTAAACTATTGTATATGAAGGCATCTTACACTGTGGTGCTAAACAGATATTGGTACTGACATATATGAACCATAGGATAAGTGTAACAGAATAGGGATTTCAGAAATAGACTCAAATAAACATAGAGATTGGTTCTAACTTCCACTTTAAACCAGTGGGGAAAAGATGGAGATCACTCATGGAATGATTCTGTGGAAAGACGACATGAGCAGATTTTATTTTTCAAAATAAGATAAGCTACCAGCCAAAAAGAATATGAAAACATCCTCAGCAGCACTAATCATCAGGAAAATGCAAATTAAAATCATAATGAGAAAAAAAAAAAAAGAAAGAAAAAACAGTGAAATTCCACCTTACCCCTACCAGAGGGGCCATTGTTAAAAAGTCTGAAACAATAGATGTTGGCAGATGTGGTGAAAAAGGAACACACGTACCCTGTTGGGGTAAGTGTAAACTATACCACCTCTGTGGAAAACAGTAGCTCAAGGAACTAAAAGTAGACCTGCCATCAGATCCAGCAGTCTCACTGTTAAGTATCTACCCAAAGCACTACAAATCATTTTACAAAAAGATGCTTGCACCCAAATGTTTATCAAAGTCCAAGTCATAGTTACAAAGCTGTAGAAGTAAACTTAGTGCCCATCAGCTGAGGCCTGGACAAAGAAATGTTATGTGTACATACTGTGGAGTACTACTCAGCCATGAAAAGGAATGAAATGATGTATTTTGCATTGGCATGGAAGGAACTGGAGAACATTACCCTAAGAGAAGTGTTTCAGGAATAGAAAAACAAATACCACATTTTCCTACTTATAAGTGGGAGATAAACGATGGCTCTACATAGTCATACAGTGGTACAGTGAACATTGAAAACTCAGAAGAGACTTAGGTGGCAGGGACTGATGGACAAAAATCTACATGGTGGGCCCAATATATACTAATCTGGTGATGGGGACACTGAAAGTCCTGATTTCAGAATTACACAATTCATCCATGTAACAAAAACACTTTGTCCCCTAAATCTATTGAAATAAAAATATTATAAATAACAGACTAATAATAAAGTGCAAAAAATGGCTTT
>NW_003852455.1:6393361-6482432 GCF_000181295.1 Otolemur garnettii | reverse complement strand
CCACAGGCGCCGAGCCGAGAAATAATTTTTAAGATGCTTAACCCTTGTCATAATTAGACAAGTGTGCCTTACAATTATAATCAGATTTTAAAAATAAATAATATGGCGAGGAAGATTAGATCTGGAGAAACAAATCCTCTGGTGTTTGGTGGGGAAAACTGCACAGCTTCTTTAGCAGACAATTAGGCTAAATGTATCAACGTGAAAAATAAACATACCCTTTCAAAAGAATTCTTACAAAATGCAAGAAAGTATATTACCGATTCTCTTACACATGGCATAGATAATTATACACAGGGGTGTTCACCAGAGCATTGTTGGCATTAACAAAATATTTGAAAACAGAAAAGAAAAATGTCCATCAAAACATGACCAGTTAAATACAAAACCATTATGTCCATTCGTCAGAATAATACTAGGAAGCTGTTTAAAAAGTAAAGACAGATCCCAGATGCTATTGTGGAAAGATCTCTAAGAATTATCGTTAAAAAAAGGAACAAATCACAGAACATTATGTACATCATACTACTTCTCTGTGCAAAGAACAGGAAAGTATAGCTGCAACGTTTCTGAATAAAGCCCACGTATTCATAAGTATATATGCCCAGACTAGCTCTGTGTTAAACCGATTGGGATAGTTTTCTCTGTAAAAGGGAAATGTGAGACTGAAGAAACCATAGTGGAGGGGCAAACTTCATTATAATCAATTCCTTATATGTTTGATATACATTGTTTGACGTTTTTTACAATGTCTATATGTCATCAAAGCATTTTGTCTAGACAGACATTTCTAAGAGCCAATTTTGAAGTCAATCATTCCTTTCAAAATAAGAACAGGCCTAGTGTAGTTCAAGGCACAACGTAGCTCACCAAGTCCAGTTCAAATGTGTGAACCGACCTGTGAACACACATACGGACTGTACTGTAACCAAGCACTGTGGGTTACCTAAACCACTGCTCAGAGCTGGCCGTTAAGGTGTGTGGATTACTCAGGCTACGTCTGGGCAGGCTGGGTTAGCATGCAGCCACAGTCACAGCCCTGAAATTCAAAGCAGAAGAAGGGCTTGGTGCCAAATCCAACAGGAGAGAAGCAAACCAAGCCTACGTTATTATTTATCCCTAAGACATCCTCCATTTTGAGTGTCTCTGAAGCCTGTAATTAAACAGAATGAAAAATAGGCTTTTCAAGGCTGAGCTTATTTATTAGGCCATCAGAAGCCTGACTTCCGTCAGTGGAGTCAATGATCTTAAGAATTTCTGGGAAAGGAACGGAAGACAGATAACTAGGAAAGTGACAGAATGGAAACAGGGGAGTATATTTGATTTTGCTTTGGAAATTGCAACAATGACCAACCAGATGCATGGATTAAATAATTCTTGTCAAAAAAAGAAAAAAAAAAAAGGAAAGGAAAATCATGACCCTGCAGCAGGTGGCTGACGAGGAGCATGGAGATTGAACAGATGATGTCTATGGTCACGATAATACGGCAAACAGCATTATTATGTTTGGTGCTAATATAGAAATTCATATTCATTACCACCCTTCTCTTTCCAGATTGCTGTTTATCCCTTTACTTGTGTGACTTCCCCACACCACTTCCAAAAGACAACAGGATGGAATCTAAGATAGTAGTTCCTTCCATTTTCTTCCCAGCATCAAAACAGTTTGATGATTACAGAAAACAAAGTTCAATCATGAATCCCATTTTATTTGCATATTTTTATATATACTTAATGCATCATGAGATAATTCTAAATTCACATAGAGTTTTAAGAAATAATACATAGATCCCATGTAATCTTCATCCAGTTTTCCCAGTGGTGACATCTTATGTAATTTTTGTACTGTATCACAACCAGAAAATTGACACCGATACAACCCACCACTTGCACAACTTTTTAAAAAACATTTTCATGGGTACTCATGTAGTTGCACATATTTATGCAATATTTTATCATTTAAAACCTTGTGGTTAGCTGGGAGTTGTGGTGGGCACCTGTAGTCCCAGCTACTTGGGAGGCTGAGGCATGAGAATTGCTTAAGCCCAAGAGTTTGAGGTTGCTGTGAGCTGTGATGCCACTGCACTCTACCAAGGGTGACAGAGTAAGACCCTATCTCAAAAAAATAAAATAAAATAAAACATTGAGATTAACTCTGTTGTTGAACTAAGTACTTAAGTATATGAATATTGGTAGTGAATTCTCCTTACAGGAAAACCACACTGAAAGTGACAATGGTTATTCGTAAAAGATCCAGTGTTTTAGGTCACAAAGGCTCTAGGAACTTCTTATGTTTTAATATAAGGTTGGAAGGAAGCAAAAGTCTTAAAAAGAATCATGAAGAAGAAGAAAGAGAACATGAACTTGATGGTGTATGAGATTATACATCTTAGATCCACTGAGTACTTGGATGTGGATCTTACATCCTCATCTTTATAACAAGAGAATGGACACATATGTTAATATATTCATCTGAACAGTGCTCATCATTTATCCAGCTCTTCTCTTTGCTAGGAGGAATTAAATCCTACAGAAATGGATAGAATTCCAGGGATATGAGAGCTATCCTCTTGGATTTGGAGCCAGCAAAAGTCCAAATTCCCTGAAGCTCTGAAGTCATATCAATATTTGTCCTTAAAGGTCATGGTGTTCAGGTGTTCAAAAGGATCAAGGACCAAACTTCAAGGGATTAAGTAAGAATAAATAAAATGTATGAATAGAAGTGAGTATGCATTAAAAAAGGTCTAAAGAACAAGTAAGGAGGCATCAGTTACCATCTTTAAGGAAATTAAAGGTACAAGATAGGTCCTGGAACTCAGAAGATCTTGGCTGGAGTCACCACTAACTGGCAGTATAACAATGAAATAGTTCTTTATTACCTCTAAAAATTGTAATTTCAAAAATTATAATAATAATATTGACATATCTCTCTCAAATAATTTCATTTGAAAATATCAATACGGGTGGCACCTGTGGCCCAGAGAATAGGGTGCTGGCCCCATATACTGAGGGTGGTGGGTTCAAACCCAGACCTGGCCAAATTGCAACAACAATAAAAAGTAAATAAATAAAAGTCTTGAAAATATCAATACGAAAGTGGACATTGTACAAATATAAGGAATTGATTACTGGAGCAAAAAATGATATAAGGTAACATAATATAATATAGAATAGTAAAATTCCAAAATAAATTCAGAGACTCATGGAAACTAACATAAGGAGGTCTACAAATGAGGCAGCATGCTGTCTTAGCCTCTGATTTCTTCATTTGCTTCTCTCCAAGGAGAGGTAACATTGATTCCACTGCTAAACCAATAGTCAATTTTCAGTCTTCATTTTACAGCGTTTTATAGTAATGGACAGCACTTGACACTGGTAATCACTTCCACCTCCTTTAAGTACTTTATTCACCTGGCTTCTAGAACACATACATTCTGGATTTGTCTCCCAGTTCATCTCTCCAGACTTGATATGGTGGGGTGCCCTAAGACTCGGCCCCCAGTCCTCTTCCTTTTCCATTTACATTCACTCTCCCAATCCAGATCTCTTCCCCGAAGTCATATGATCAACCACCATTTCCTCATCACCATTTGGATGTCCACTAGACTCATGCAAATCCACTTACCCTAAACTTAGCCTCTGATCTTTTCCATCTTTCCTCTCCCTCTTTCCCCTCTCAGATATTCTCCACATCATTAAATAAAGACTCTTTATTGTTGGTTATTCAGACTAACATTCTTGTGAATATGTTGCATACACCCTCTCCAATTTCTCAACTTTCAAAATACACGCAGGTCCTCCATACTTTTCCCCACCTTCACCAGCAACTTTTCAGCTGAATTACTCACCTGTCAACCATCACCAGAATTATTGCAACAGCTTCTTAGCAGGTATTTCTGTTTTTAAACTTGCCCACCTACATTATACTCTTAGAATAAAAGCCAGAACGATGTTCTTTACTTTCAATGAGATCCTGTCATTTCTCCATACAGAACTCGTGAGTGCTTCTCATTTCCATCAAAGTGAAAATAAAAGGTTCCCATGCGAGCTTATCCCACCTCACATGGTCTGTTCTGTCTTCATCCTTTGCCTCATATCCTACTAGTCTCCTCTCGGCCCACTCTGTTCCAGGTACACTGGCCTTCTGGCTTTTCCCTGAACTTCCCAGGCATTATCTTGCCCCAGAGGCTTTGCATTTGGTCTTCCTTTTGTCTCTCTGCACCTGCCTCATTTTCCATGTGACTTACTCCCTCACGTCCTTATGGTTTTACTGAAATGCCATATTCTCCGTGAAGTTTTACCTCACTGCTATATTTGATATTGTAACAATCTCCTCACAGCCAACACTCCCTATCCTATTTCTGTAATTTATATTTTCCAAAGAATTGGGAACACTACAATGAAATATGACCTATGTGACCTTTATTTATTGTTTGCTTTTCTTTCCTTTGGAATGTAAACTCCATGAAGAAAGGGAATTTTAACTGTTTTATTTACTGTATATCTCTAGGACTAAAGCATACTTTTCATATACTAAGCACTCAACAAATAAGTAGAGAAACTAACTGATTAACGGAGTAATGTGTGAAGGAGCTGGGCTAGAGTCTGGCTAAAGACCATCAAAACAGCAGGCTAATAAGACAGGAAGCTGTTGTGGGAGCTGAGCACCAGAAATGGGTCTGTCAGTAAAGGCAGCTTCCAGATGATGTGAGAGAGGAAAAAATCAGCTCCCAGTTTAGGTTACCTCTGCTGGAATTTTACTGACTGAGCTAAGGTCATGTAAATATTAAGAGGTGTCAACCAGAAAAGTATGCAGAGGGAGGAAGGGAATCAAGGTTATTACAAAGGCACAATGGTTAGATGAATCTAATGCCAGCTTGGGGAAATAGCTTCTCTACAGTTTTTTAAATGGAAAAACTTGACATTGGTTTGTTCTACATTCATTACTAGATTGTACCAGCAACTAAGAGGCCATGTCTGAAATGGACCATTAAATGTGGTCCTTTGCAGATTTAACACAAATTATATCACTCTGCAGTGTGCTTTGACATAACTTCGAGTTAAACATTTGCTGTAAGTGGCGCTGTTTATGGTAATAATTGACAAACCATGCTGAAGTGAGATGTGTGTAAAAGGAGGAGTGGTTTTATTAATGACAACAGTATTGAATTCCTGAAAAATTACAAATTCTCCTTGTGTTTTTAAAACCATTAGATAAACCATTATAATTGTTTAGTAGGTGAATTTATTGATCTGCGAAATATAATGTGTCACCTATTAAACTCTACTTTTAAGTTCTTTTCACTTAGGTGAAAATTGTAGTGTTTTTTCCCTTTGTTGTCAAATAATAAAAGTTTAGTATTCTAACATTCAGAATTTTTTTTTCAAAATATTACCCAAATCATTGTGAATGGATGAGGGATAAATATGCCTAGTTTTCCCTCTATATCTCCCATTATGAACTTCCCTCTCTCTCTATCTGCATTTTTGGGTTCCTAGTTTTCTCATTTTTAACATAAAGAGTCAGTGTTGCTTTAAAAACAATAATCAAAATAAATTATTGAGCTATATTTGTATTGAAAATCCAGAAGAAGTAATTCAGAGTTTGTCAATTTTGATGCTAGATAGTTGTCGCTTTCTATGATAGTTAGTGAAGGGCCAGTATGACTTGTTAGGCCCAGTGATCAGTATGGAAAGTGGCTCTTTTTCTGGAGAATATACACTCCAGGAAGCTTATTTTATTCCCATATCTCATAGTGATCAAATTGGCCACAACTTTCCGATTAACTATAGGTACCGTTTACTGAGTCCCAGCTATGAGGTTAAACAATTCACAGTTATTGATTCACTTAAGCCATACCATAACTTATCTTCATGTAAAGTCATTTCATTTCACAGACGGAGAAAGGAAAACTATGGAACTAATGTAACTTGCCAATGTTAACAGAGCTGGGAAGCAGAAATGACTGGTCCTGCCAGTGGCGTGCAGACAAAAATCCTCCTCTTATCCTTTCAACTTCACCTTGGTGCCTTACAGACAGAAGGTACATGAAAGTCATCACTCCCGCTGTTCAGGAACACACTGGATAGTCACTCGTGACACTCACTTTACAGATCGTGTCTCGTACCCACTGTGTGCCAGATATCAGGGATACAGAGATACAGTCTCAAGTCTGTTTTTTATGTCAAACAGAAGGCAGACTGGAATATGTTTTCTTTAATAACTGTAAATAAAAAGCGATTTGAATTTAAAGAAATAACCAGTAGTTTCACTTTGGAAAGAGCCGAATGCTCTACCCCAAACCTGTTCCTTTTATAACACTGACTGGTTTTATTGAACTAGTTACTCGTCTTCCATATGGCTTAGGTTATATATCCTTATGGATAACGCAACCAAGTTGTGGTCTCTATCCATTTCATTTTAATAATTAGTTTAAACACAGTATTAGTTTAAGCACGTCCAATTCTTGACAATGAGGTGTAAGAAAAAAATATGCTACAGGGGATGTGGATTATATGAAACATTTCCTCACTTTTATGAAATTCTAACCAGAGAATGAAATAACATTTTTGACTGAGTGTTTTGTGTTTACAATGTTATGTCTCTTTCATAGCAAGTTTCATGGAGGAGACAATATTGGACATGGATCATTAAGAATGATGCACAAAAGTAAACTGAAGAATATTGGGATTTCAAGGGAAAATAACATAGTGAACAAAGGCACAGAGTCAAAACATGGCCACTGTTGAGGAATGGCCACTGAGAAGAGCCCAGGGTGGAAAGACAGATCATGGAGGTTTTGATTTTCAGAGCAGAGAGACTGGACGGTCTTTCCCTACAGGAAAAGAAATTGCTGAGTAGATTTCTGAGAAAGGAGACACCAGGATCAGTATCTCATCTAGAGGTGACTCTGGATGGAGAAAACATAGTGTGAAGTGCTTGTCATTCGTGACATTCTAGATCATAAAACGGTTTCATGTACTTCCGCTTATTATTAATAATTAATCATATAATTACTTACTTTTTATTCACATTCTAATAATTGATTGGATTCCTAACAGAATGATAAAAATAATTAGACTATAAATGTGCCAAAATGACAAAGAAGCAAAATATTCATTTTCCTATCACATAATTTTAGCGGAAATTCTCTTAAGCGAGGAATGTGAGAGAAAATGAATTGCCTAGTGAATGCCTTAGGGAACAATTTATGCTCTGTGGAGTCCGCATTCCACTGTGGCTGAGCAAAGGAGCACTTTGTCTCTGTAATTTAGACTATAATTTGGGTTGTGAGAGGGTGACACTAAGTGGCTGAAAAGGGAAAGACTTAGTCAATGGAAATCAAAATAAGAACAAAAAATTGCACTTGTGATGACATTTATGACTCTGTAGCAACAATGTGGGAAAATGATACTCATAGTAACTAAGGATCATTTAAAAAATCAACAACTAGCAATTTCTTTCTTCCTGTGACACTTAAGATACTTATAAAAGAATGATTAAAAAAACTCAACAGAATTTGAATCATATACACTAAATTAGGAGAAAAGATCTTTTTCTTTTCATTTTTTCATTAAGTGAATATGAGATTGAACCATATAAAAGTATAATTTTTGTTGTTTAAAATAATTTAAGATTGTCAACTACATATTACTCAATACATAATTTATTATGTACTTCTGAGTGACAGTGATAGACACAAGTCATCCCTATCCATGGACTCCATGGACTCCTTCCATCTGTCCAATACTAACAATCCACTCAGGCAGCTCCTTTTATATTTGGGTAACTCTCACAAAATGCAGAATTTTTCTTCCTTAAGTTGAGCTGAAATTTTTCCTTTCACACATTTGTTTTAGTTATGGCTATTTTTTGTCTTTTTAAAAAGTTTATTATATTTTTAACTGACAACATTGGGAATGGGGGCTTGGCCTGAGAAAAGGGAGACATTGGTCAATGAGTACAAAGTTACAGTGAGACAGAAAGAATAGGTTCTGGTAATTAGTTATGCAGCATGATGGCTGCAGTTAATAATGTATTGCATATATCAATGAACTAAAAGAATGGATTTAAAACTCTCTTAGTACAAAGAAGCAATGAGTATTTGAGATGAAAGATATGTTACTTCTGGCTTTCGATGCTACAAAACCCAAATCTACTCCCTTTTCTAGATGATGAGTCTGATATTGACCAACTCAACACTCCATTGTGGTAGCCTTCACTTCTCTGGATGAAACACTGTAACTGCTTCACCTGAATGTGGTGATCCCAAACTGGTATCTGAAGATGCTGTCTGCTTCATCTGTCTAAGTTTTCCTCTCTAAGCTTCTGTGACACCCCTTTCTTCTGGCTTTCTTGCTGCCTCTGAGATTCTCCTTCATTTTCTCCAGATTCTTCTTTTTTTTACTAACTCTGTCTTGGCCCTGTGCCTTGTTCACTAAAGGGTTCCCTAGATGACCTCATTCTGTCCTTTGTCTTCAACATCCTGATGCTGAATGTTTCCAGGTTTATAGCTGTAGCTGGATTTTTTTCCAACTTCAGGCCTGTATATTCAATTGCCCCATATATATATATATATATATATACTTTAAAGTTCCATATATCCCTCATCTAAACCTACCCACAGATAAATGCATCACTCAGATCCAGCTTCCATTCATTGTGTATGCTCTGAGTGGTATTTCTCCATCTACCTCATCACTCAAAGTAGAAACTGGATGTTTCCATGATGACAGCATTCTCATTCTCCCTCCCTACCAAGACACAAATTCTCCTAATGACTCGTAAAACCATGCCCTCCTATTTATACTAGTTCATGACTGGATCTCTGTGATAGATCATATCTTTTTTCCTGATTGCTTTGTTTTGTTTTACTATTTTCTCCTTCTCATCTCTCACTTCATCTCCCAATATAATCTCCCAGGCAGACTCCCAGGCCTTTTAAAGCTGTAAGATTGATCACATAATTCTCTCCTTAAAAATATGTATTGGCTTCCAACAGCTTGCAGAATTTAAAGTTCAAGCTCACTAATTTAGTATAAAAAAGGAAGGAAGCGGGAGGACTGAGATCAAGTGTTTCAGTATACTAATGGTTTGATTTAGTCCTTCTTCATATGGGAGAGGAGAGAATGTATTAGGGAAAGGAGGAGTGGAGCGGAGCTGGAAAAGGAAAGGGGGAGAGAGAAAGAGAAGGAGAGGGAGAGGAAGAGAGTGGGGGGAGAGGGAGGAAGAGACTTACATGAACTTGCATTCTGAGCTCCCTGAAATCAAGACAGACAGCTCATCACAGTTAGCACTGTACAGAAGCGGCAGTCCAGTCAACTCACCTACCTAAATAGTAGTCTTAGAAGAAATTATGAAGACACAGAGAAATGGCTGCTTTTACTCCTAACCTGTCAGTGATTACCTTCCCAAATGGACAATGATTGCTTTGCAATCTGACAAATCTAAATACATTTTCATTTTTTTCTGGGTTTAGGATAAGTGCAAAGGCAAAAACCATTTGCTAAATGAAGTAAGTGAGCTTTCCCTTCCTGTTACCTATTAGTTTTATTTCCAAGTCCATCGTGTTCTTACAAAAGCTCTCAAGTAATATGTGACCTACCGTCTAACTACCTAATGAATTCATCTGATACATGGCTTACATTTTCCTACCTTATCTGAGATGATAAAAAAAGTTTTATCAGAGTGTACTAACACTATAGCAGTATCATTAATTACATACATATTAAATATAGGATATTAGTTAAACAGTAAGTTCACTTGAAAAAATTCTTAAACTGTTCTATTACATTAGTGACATAATAGAGTGATATCATCATTAGCGATATAATGATGATGACAAAAACATTCTAGTTTTTGCAGGTTGGAACTAGGTGTGACTTGTGTAGTATGACCAAATTAAAGGTAACAACAACAACGAAAAAAGACTGTTAGCATTGCCAGATCTATTATAAATAGTTGTCTGAAAAATCAAATGTGGTAAATGTGCAAGAAATTGCTCTTTAATGAACAATTTACCTCATTTCACTCTTCTTATGCTTTATTTTACAAATTTATTATGGTATAATTAGTGTATAAAATTTTAAATTATTTAAAATCTATAGTTCCATGAATTTGAAATATGTGGACATCCGTAAACCCATTACCATAATAAAGATACTAAAAAATTCCACCAATCCCGAACTTTCTTTAAGCCTTTTTACAGCCCATCCCTTCCTCCTACAAGTCCTCTGGTAACCACTATTCGATTTCTGGTAGATTGCTAGCAGTTTTTAGAATTTCATGTAAGTGGAACTAGACAGTATCAGCTCTTTGATGTCTGGCTTCTTCAAATTCTTCATGTAATATTATGTATGTTTCAATAGTTCATTTAATTTTGTTGCTGAGTAAATTTTTGTTGAATATTACTGCAACAAATACTGCACTAGTTTATGAGTTCTCTTCTTGATAGACATTTGGTCATTTACAAGTTTCATCTACTACAAATAAAGTTTCTATAAACATGCATGTAGTACATACAAGTTTTTCAGGAAAACATTTTAGTTTCTCTTAGGTAAATATAAAAGCGGAATGGCTAGATCTTCTGAAAGGTTTATATTTATTTAAGAAAATGTCAGAATATTTTTCAATGAAGTTGTAACATTTTTCATTACAACCAGCAGGCAAAGGCAGATGCAGTTTTTCCATATACTTGTTAACTTAGGTCAATTATTTAAGTTTCAGCTGGTTTAAAGGATCTGTTATGACATATCATGGTGGGGTTTTTTAATCTGTATTCTCTTGATGACTGAAAATGTTAATCATCTTTTCATAGACTTATAGACCGTTGTTATATATTTTATAAAATGTTTGTTTCAATTTTGTCATTTTTTAAATTGAGTTGTTCGGTTATTGAGTTTTAATCATTTTTGATTGCAATATATGTTGCAAATATTTCTCCTCAATCAGTTGCTTGCATTTTTATTTTCTTATAAGTAAAATGTTTTAATTATGACTAATTCTGATAGATCTGGCAGCAGGGTAAATGGGTGGCAAGGGAGTGACTAAGGCCAGTGAGCAGGAACCAAATTGTAGCCAGGAACTAAATTGTGGCAGAGAACAGTTCCCTGTGAGAAAATAAACAGTAAGACACTCCTAGTGACCTTTATCTAACCTGGGGTTTATTACCATCTAATTAGCATAGCATAGGTAGAGTTTTCATGAGGGTTTCTAGGTAGATGGATGTGTAATAGGAAACTGTTATATAACCCAACCTGTTACATAATCTTTATATAACCCCAACCTACCAATCACACCAAAGGCAGGAAATGACAGCCCATCTTACCAGGAGAGAGGTGGGACAAAGTAATGAGCACATAAAATAGAGTGGGTGATCAGACTTAGGGTCTTTCTCCACTCTCAGAGAATAACCCATCGCTCCCTCTGAGGCATACTTTCACTTTGCAATTAATGTTCTGTGTGTGACTGCTCCATCTTTGGCTGGACTCACTACCAGGGCATTCTACACTGGGAGCTGGAGGACCAGGGAACACCAGACAGAGCTAATAACTCCATTGTATTTTAAATTTTATGTTTCATGATTTTTTGTCCTTTCTAAGAAGCTTTTCCCCTCTAACTTCACAATAATAGTTTTCTATATTTTATTCTATAACTTTACACATTTAGTTCTTCTATTTAGGTTTATGATTCACATTGAATAATTTCTGTGAATGAAGTGAGTTAAGAATTGATACTTATTTTTTCCAAGATATTTGAGGAAGTTCCCTATTCCTCATTTGTTCAGAGTTTTTAATCATAAATGAATATTAAATTTTGTCAAAAGCTTTTTCTGAGTCTGTTGAAATGAACATGTGTCTTTCCCTCTTATTCTGTTTATATAATGAATCATGTTGTTTGATTCTTGAATGTTAAATCAAAAATGCTTTCTTAGGAAAAGAATAAATCTTGATATACTATCCTATTTTTTGGAACAGCTTTATTGAGATATAATTCATGTATCATGCTAGTTACTATTTAAAGAGTCCAATTGAATGAGGTTTAATATAGCCCCACAGCTATGCAACCATCATCACAATTTCAGAATATTTTTATTGTTCCCCAAAGAAACACTGTACCTTTTAGCTATCACCCCACCAACTCTCCATTTTGCCCATTGCTAAGAAACCACTAATCTGCTTTTTGTATCCATAGATTTCCATATTCTGCATATAGTATAAATGGAATCATATAATATGTGATCATAGGGATTAAATTCTTTCATTTCATATGATATTTTCAAGGTACAATCAGATTGTGACATGTATTATCACTTTACTCCTTTTCACAGCCAAATAATAATCCATTGTAGGAGTATGCCAAATTATGTTTATCCATCATGAGTTGATGGGCATTTGAACATTTTACTTTTTGGCTATGATGAATAATGTTATTATGACTGTTAATGTACAAGTTCTTGTGTGGATGTGTTTATGTGTTTTTATTTTTGGAGATATATGTATCTATATATACACAAACATATATAGAGAATAATATATATATATACTAACCTGGGGTTTATACCATTATATATATCTATATAGTATATATACTATTTTTAGTATAATATATATACACACATATATAATATAAACACACATACATATTAATATACATTAATATGTATTATATTATATGTATTAATATATATTAATATGTATGTATGTGTCTGATGTATATATTATATATGTGTGTATAATATATTCACACACATATATATTAATATATATGTGTGTATATAACATATAATACACACATATATAATATATAACTTTTAGTATAATATATTATACACATATATAATATATAATTTTTAGTATATTATACACACATATATTAATATATACTATATATTATACTAATATATACTAATATAGTATACTATATTAATATAATATACACTATATGCTATATACTAATATATACTATACATATATTAATATATTCCTATACTATACACATATATATGGTCTGTCCAAAAAGTATATAGCTTTGCAATATGAAAAATAGTATATATACTATATATATACTATATGTGTGTATACACATATATACACACATATATGTCATATAGATAGATAGATAGATATGGTCTGTCCAAAAAGTATATAGCTATGCATACTTTCTCAACAGCCCTAGTCTATCTATAAATCTTTGAAGATTTACATTTTTAAGCAAAGGTATATGTAAAATCCATGTTACATATGACTTGAAGATCTCATAAAATTAACCAATAGTATTTTAAAATTTTATGGGCCTGGGATTTTCTTTTATGGAATCCTTTAACTATGAGTGTAATTTATATAAGTGATATAGAGCTAATTGTGTTTGTGGGAGCTGAGGAGGGATCAGCTTTGATTACCGTATTTTTCTACAAATTTCATTTGATTGTTAAATTTGTTGGCATCAAGATGTTCTTAATATTTCCTTGTTCTTCTAATGTCTATATGACATGTGATGATGTATTGGTCAAGGTTCTCCAAAGAAACAGAACCCATGGAACATACAGATGCTCCTTGACCTACAACAGAGTTACTTCCTGATAAACCCATTGTAAGTTGAAAATATCATAGGTCAAGAATGTGTTTAATACACCTGTCTTGCCAAACATTGTAGATTAGCCTAGCCTACCTTAAACACATTCAGGATGCTGATATCAGCCTAGAGTTTTTAATCATTTAAAACAAAGCATATTGGATGATAAAATGTTGCATATCTCATGTAATTTATTAAATTCCGTACAGGGAGATAAAAACAGAATGATTGTATGGGTACTATGGACACTTGAAGAATAATTTCTACTGAATGTGTATCACTTTCACACTATCATAAAGTAAAAAAAAATCATAAGTCAAATCATTATAAATCTAAGACCATCTGCATATAGATATATAAAAGGGGATTTATTATGGGAATTGGCTTATGTAATTATGGAGTACAAGCAATCCCACAGTATGCCATCTGTAAGCTGGATAACCAGGAAAGCAGCTGGTGTAATTCAGTCTGTGCCGGAAGGCCCAAGAACAAGGGGAACCAATGATGTTACTCTCAGTCTGAGGCCAAAGGCCTAAGAATCTGGGGAGAAAAAGAAGGATGCTAGTTTAAGTCCTAGAGTTCAAAGGCTCAAGAGCCAGCAGAGCTCTGATATCCAAAAGCAGGAGATACTGGTCCCAGCTCCCAAAAATAGCGGAGATTTCGCCTTCTTCCACCTTTTTGTTTTCAACTTTGAGTTTTATGATAATGCCCAGAAATAAAGAATTTTTATAGATATTTTTTACACACTTTGAAAAATATATCAGGCAACCCATTTAGTTAGCTTTAAATTGTAAGTTCTATCTGACCTTCTATGGATGATGGTACATCTTAATTCAGTTCCTTAAAGCTTACTTCCATTGCTTGGGGCAGTCCCAAACATGTAGTTAGGTTGAGATGTGCATAGTTTTATTTCCAAAATTAAGGGTTCTTTCTATAGCTGTCTTCCTTCCAGCCATATCTCCAGGCATTTATGTTCCTTTCCTTATTTCCCATGGCCAGAAAACAAACAAATAAACAGGCCAAGTTGCTGCAACCTTGTTGCCTACCCTGAGCTACTCTGCAGTTGTGGTTCACCTTCAAGTACTGTCAAAGGGGAGAACAACCTTGAAAATTTACCTCCATGTGCTTTCTTTTCCACATCCTCATAGTCTAATTACTTTTGTTTACTATCCCTACTAAATAAAAGATAGTTGTTTTATTTTGGCTAGGGTTCGTATTTATTATCAGTAGGAAAGCTGGGCTACCTGGGGTGCATACAATCGAACCAGAATGGAACTTGCACTCTTTTGTAAAGGGTTCTGTTCCTTTTTTATGCGGTATATTCATAGGGAAATACAGTTTACATTAGAGGGAAGGAGAAAGAGTAATAACAAAAGAAATTATTCAGTTCAATTATTTATCCCGTGCATTTAGTATATAATGAGACTCAAATTATAAAGAAAAGAAATTCTGAGTTTTAGTTCTATTTGAAATTAATGAGCTGTTTGTGCTTGGAAAAGTCACTTTGCTTCTTAGAACATCATTTGTTTAGCATTTCATTATCAGAACTCTTTGCGGAAATTCTTTGTAAACACTAGATTTCTGTAGAAAATAAGGGGTTATTATGCTCAGAATCCTGACATAGCTATCCGAATAGATAATTTTGTTTACTGTTTTGGGTTATTAAGAAGAATTTCAGCATTGATGCATCCATTTTGAAAAACTAGAAAAGGAATCTCAGAAGCATGCAGGGTTTGGGTTTTTATGTATATTGTTGCCACCCCCATAGCTGAAGCTAAAATAATCATCATCTGCTGATCTATGACAGCCCTAAGCATATTTCTCTTCGCCTAGATTTCAGGCAGGCTTGGAATTAGCGATCTAAATTAAAAATTATCCTATCTGATTATTAGCTTATAGATCTGTTTCTTTTTTAGGGAAAGCAATTAAGAATATGATGGACCCAGAGTAAAAGAGGCTGTTTGAAACTCTTTATAATCTTCATCACTTAGACGAATAGCTATGCAATAAAATGCAGCTGGAATTTATGGATTTAAGACTAAAGCCACTGTGACTGTAATTTTTTATCTTAATGAGCATTTTACTCTTCAGTAAATGAGTAAGGATTAATTTTTAAATTATATTTGATCCCTTGTCTAGTTACTTTTATTTCTTCCTCCCACAACATATTTGTCTATTGGAATTTGTGTCCAAATATTACTTATAACTGGTAAAAAAAGAAAAAACTATGACAAAAATAAGTTGTTCAGGATTTTAAGTCCTAAGTTTCACTTAATCCTGTGAAAGGACAAAAGAAGGCAAATGACGTTTAAAAATGTAATAGTTGTAATTTTTATTCTCTCTTTGATATACTGACAAGTTTGAGACTGGACTTTGAAATTATATGATAATAGCTGGCACTTTTCATGAAGCATTATCAAGTCCATTTCCTTGGCAAACCACTTAGCAATGAACACTGAAATATATTCCGCTGTAAGGTATTTCATGAGCTAATTCATGCATATTGCATTTGAAATTTCATATTTGGGTGGTATATACAAATGCAGTATTATAAATAGCAAAAAAATGATCTTTGAGAACTTCAGAATTTCATGAATAATTTATTTTCTTTTTAATTTCAGATTTTCAAATAACTTTAATCTGATTTCATTATCATTATTTTTTACTGACAATTCTTTTGTTACTAACATCTCTGAACCACAATGCATTTTTTTTATATTATTACGACCTGTATATTTGTTTCTGCTCTTCGAATTTGTTTGCTATATAGGAAGATCTTAGATGTAAAGCCAGAAGAAGCTCTGGGTGTCCACTCTAAGTTTTGTTGTATGGTTCTTTTTTTTCTTTTCTTTTCTTTTTTTCTTTTCTTTTTTTTTTTTAGAGACAGAGTCTCACTCAGTCATGCTGGGGCTGATTGCAATGGCATCATAGCTCACAGCAATCTCAAACTCTTGGGCTTAAGTGATTCTCTTGCCTCAGCCTCCCAAGTAGCTATGACTACCAATGCCCACCATAACCCCTGACTATTATTTTTTGTTGTAGTTGTCATTGTTGTTTGGCAGGCCCAGGCTGGTTTGAACCCACCAGCTCCAGTGTACGTGGCCGAAACCCTAGCCATTGAACTACAAGCGCTGATTCAATTGTATGGTTCTTGATAAACCAGGTAACTCCTTGATTTCCTACCATTTCTAATAGCAAGACTTTGTTGCCATTACCATAAAAGAAGTTTAAATTCAAATTATTTGAAAAGTATTGTCCGAATCTTTAATGATGTCTTGTGCAAGGTGACATTTTAATATATAAAATATGGATGTTGATACTGCTAGCCTATCAAATTCCTGTAAAATGATGAACTAAAATAGTACAAAAATTATCCCAATATAAACAACTAAAGATTCTGGATTTTACAACAATATATGGAGCCCATAATTAAGTTCATGAACACATCCTATAAAACATGCTACATACCATAATGATGACTATCACTATGGTCACTTTTGAAGTACTCCCATTGAGAAGCTATGCTGTTGTTGTATTACCCTTGATGTCCTGATTATCATCAAATGTCTTTCTTTCAATATTTCCTTTATCTTTGAGTACAGAAAAGACTCACTGGGGCTACACCAGGTGAGCAGGGAGGGTGTAGTCAGTTGACTGGCTAAAAGCTCCCTCACTGACAATGATGCATGTACTAGTACACTGTTGTGATGCAAGAGCCACCTTCCTCTTGCCAAGATTTTAGTTAAGATTGTTCTCAGTGTTTCTCCATGGATGTTTACTTGGTTTGCTATGCTTCTCACAGTCCGCTGATGGTTTTGATCCACAATTTGATAAATTTTTGCAATGTTTTCATCATTTCTGCTTGCTACTAGCCACCTTAACCTCTTTTCATCAGTGATGCTTTCCTCTCCCCTCAGAAAAGCATTTAATCCATTTATATACTGATATTTTCTTCATGACAATATCTCCATGAATTTAGACTAACATGTCTCTGATTTCACTTTCACTCTTACCAAGTTTAACAAGAAATTTAATGTTTGTTTGTTGCTCTAATTCAAGCTCTGAAATTCTCATGAGAGCACACAAAAACACACAACAATAATGAACACCACTCAGCAAGGCACCACCACACATTGACATGAACACATTGTGAGACAGTGACAAACCAAAGTTATGACACCTTACTGAGTGCTTTTGTACAGTTTTGCCAATGTATGTGCATGGAGGTACTTAATTGCCAGACCTTCATGTAAAATGTGTAGATGAATGGAGAATATAGGAGAAGAATCCCCAAGTGCTACAGTTAAGAGTATTAACGAAACTATAGAGGAGTTGAGTAGCAGGCTCAGTCTATCAAGCACTTGGATTTTAATGGCCTCACTTTAGTTTGTTGAAATAAAAACATGGCAAAGAGATTCATGAATAGCTCTGGGGCCCTAAGAAGGTTGAAACTCCAGTAAAAGGAAACACTATAAGTCTACGCACTGACATAGGAAGGAGGTAGACAACAATGAAGCATCTATCTGCCTAAGTTCTGAATGGGAAAGAAAGAGCAAGTTGTAAACATGGACCGAATTATCAATATCAAAGTCTAAATTGCCAATAATTGCAACATGTAGAAACCCCCATCTGCATAATTAAATAAAAACTTGTCCCAGACTAATGTGTTCCCAATAAAAGCAAATATAAAACCACTGTATAGAGACATTCTACAATCACAAGAAGTCTCATAGAAGAAGACTTATTGAAATGGTATTATGATAAAAACAATTCACTGGAAGCTAGTGACAACTAAAAAGTGAATTGGAGGATTAAAAAATAAATTGGCAAAATTATCTGTAATGTAGCAGAGAGAATGAGAAAAATGAAAGACAGTTTCAGAGAGAGGGAGAATAGAACAAGAATGCCTATACATGTTAGATAGGTGCTCCAGAATAAGACAATACAGAAAATAAGGGAGCATGTATTTGAATAGACCATGGTTGAAAATGTTCAGAATTAAACATCTACATATTCTAAAAGCATAAGTTACCTAAAGAAAAAGTAATTCTACATTTAGACACGTTTTAGTGAAATTTCAGAACAAGTGAAAGAGAATATCTAAAATGTAACTAAATAGAAAAGCCAGGTAGTATTTTAAAACTACTATAAGTGACTGTTACAGATAGCTCAACAAAAAAGTAGAGGTCAAGATTTTGAAATATCTTCACAGAATGGAGAAAAAAAATAACTGTCAACCTATATTTCTCTACCCAGCTAATCTATCAAATGTGAGGGTCATGGAAAGACAATTTCAAATAAAGACAGAGAGAGCTTTCCCCTGACAAGACTCTCCTTGAGAAAGAAGGATTGAAACTCTTGAAGATGTAGAATATACGAATCAACAGAAGCAAATATTGGGAAATGTATGAGTAAATACAATCCTTAAAGTATTCTTATAATCTTTGTGTTTTTGTGAGGAAACTAAAGCTATATATTAAACTGTAGTTTAAATCCAAACATTAAATTTAACCATAAAAATAACATAAAATGTAAAACCTTGAAACTAGTGGTAGTGACAAACAATACATCATAGTACACTAAAATTAATCCAATGTAAATATAGAAAAGAGAAAGTAACAGTGAAAGAATGTTATGGAAAGCATAAAGTTAAATACATTTATGCAAAATCATTGAATACATATCATAAAATTAGGCAATATCGTGAGTATATTAGATGCTTTCTCTCTTAATCTTTATAATGATACTGAGTAAGAAATACTATTATTCCATTAGAAATATGAGGAACTTGACATATAAATCATTTAAATAAATTGTTCAAACTCAGTAGCTAGTAAGCAGTAAACTCAGGAGAGTCTGGCTTTTCAGTTTAACCTAATAGAGCTCTAAAATTTCTATGTATGAAATTAAGATGGTAAAATAAATTGAAACATATCAGTAATTTTCATGAAAAAAAGATGTTGATATTAAGGTCAAAAATTTATATATTCATTCGTGGTCATCTTAATTGAAAAATCAATCTACACTAAAGCATTTCTTATCATAGATAATGAGATCCAGTGGAGGAATGAATGCAAAATACCTAGGAAGGAAAAGTAAAAACAAGTTAGCAATTATTCTCTGGAATCCAAACAGAAGATCCAAACACACTCATACTAAAACACAATACAGCTGCAGCATTAAAGGAGGCATTTAAATTGCTGAAAACTTGAAGAAAATAGTTAATTACCATTCTGAGATAATTAGTGCTATAAATTCAGTCATCCAGCCTCTGTTTTTACAACCTGGCATTTTCCACAGCGAAGAATAATCTGCTTTCCTAAGGAATCGTATTTTCCAGGATCTTCCACAGGTTCTGCCAGTGCAGTTCTGACTCACCAGCTGGGGCTAAGGAGAGACAGGAGAAGAGAGAATCCCCAATGCATGTGTTCCAAAACTTCCTGGAATGCCTTGTACATATTGTCATGCAATTAGATTCTGTAATTGCACAAAATATTCTAAACATCTTAATTAAGTTAAATTCCAAGAAATTAAACTTAAGATATGCGATTTAGAGTGTTCCTTCCAATGTACCTTAAAATGGAAGATAACAGGGTCAGTGAGAAAATTCTATTTTAAACCTAAGGAAGGCAGCAAGCAAGTAAAGTCTGACTAATGCAAATTCAATAAATTTAGATCTTAACGGATGAGGAAGAAAAATAGCATAAAAAATTGATGGATATGAAAATGAAGAGAAAAGAAGAATAACAAGGAAGGTAATATTGGTAATAATATAAAAAGGTTCCTAAGATTTCAGGGTGTCAGAACTGTAAGGTATTTTATAAACAATCTAAACAAATCAGACCACTCTGTTTATTTTATAAGTGAAAAAATAAGACCCAGAGTAGCTAAGATAGTAAGACTTGAAATTTTTAGTGTTGTTAATTTATTTATCATCAGATAAACCGTGGGACACATAATACCTATTAGAATCTCCATGTTTTATGAAGGAACACATGTTATAAGTGTTGCTTTTTATATTATTTTGTCTCACATAATAATATTTAATATTTTTAACATTATATAAACTGATACAATCATATTGAATGTAATACTACCCTAAATCAAATGAAAAATCTCAAATAATGATTTGAACTTCATAATTCTGGATTTGCCATATTAGTAAGTAAAATTCAAAACCACAATTTTAGTGATTAATGCTTATATCACTATATTTAACTATACAGAGGAGCTATAAAATAAATTTAAAAGTTTCTCAATCTCTGGTGATTCACAATTATCCAAAGGATTTTAAATATAGGCAAACACTATAGACATGACAGGCAAAAATAATATTTAAAAATACAAAAAATAAATAAAGACTTTTTTTCTTTTCTTTTCTTTTTTTTTTTTTTTTTTTTTAGAGACAGAGTTTTTACTCTGTTGCCCTTGGTAGAGTGCCATGGCACTCACAGCAACCTCCAGCTCTTCGGTTTAGGTGATTCTCTTGCCTCAGCCTTCCGAGTAGCTGGGACTACAGGTGCCAGCCACAACACCTGGCTATTTTTTTTTTTGTAGTCTGGCCAGGGCTGGGTTAGAACCTGTCACCTTCGGTATATGGGGCCAGAGCCCTACTCATTGAGCCACAGGCACTGCCCCAAATAAAGACATTTTTAAAGGGTCATTAAAAAAAGAGTTCACAAAGATTTAATTCTTTTTAGACATTTTAGAAAAACCTCATGAAATTGAATTGAGAAAGTACCTTGAAGGAATAGTAAAACTTCAGATGTAGATCAAGATAGTAGGCATTTCAGATTGAAATATGCACATAAAGGCAGAGAGATGAGAAAATCTAATGTGTTATTTAAGAAAGAAAAGAATATTGTTTACAAATATTTTGACTGAGGGAGAGAAGGTACAATTGGCTTCCTGATGTAAGCACTTGCCCTAGACCTTTTCTTTGAGGACACTTGTGTATTAAATCTTTAATAATGGCTTTTTCTTAGGTAAACATGATTATTACCAGGTGTTCTTGTTCCCAAGTGTCCCTTATTGGATTAGAGGTCAGCTACCCCACAAGCTTGCCAAAAACCTGTATGTTGTCTTGGTAAAAAAAAAAAAAAAAAAAAAAGCAAAGTAAATCATACTTCTTCTCTTATTGTTTGAACTTAAATACATAATATTTCAGTGGAAGATAAATATATAGAAAAACTGTAAGCAGTATCATGGTAATACACGGCAATTGAAATTATGAGACATAAAAAGCTCCATGAAGAGAAACTATGAGGTTCCCAAGAAAATTAAAAGAAATAGCTTGTCTCTAGGGCTAGCTCAGTTCTTGAGGTAGTCTACTTATAAACCTTCTTTATACTGAGTAACCAGGGAGTAACTGATTCCCAAACCCAAAGAATGTGGCTAATTCAGGAACTAAGAAAGTTAGTAAGAAATTAGGTCACATTTTAGTCTACATCTCAGAGAAACCTGGATATTTTAGTTTATACTGTATTTATTAATAGCTGATAGTTTAATAATTACCATGGGGGCTTGTGAGGCACAGAGATTCTTATTCACAAGACTGAGAAAGGAACTAAGAATCTTCCTTTTTAATAGACTTCCTCGAAAATTTCGAATCAGAGCATTCATGGACTATAGCTTCAGAAACTTTGATGTTTGCTTCAGCAGTATATAAACTAAAATTGGAAGTATATAGAGAAAATTAACATGGCCCCTGCACAGGGATGACATGCAAATTAGTTAATTAATTCCATATATACACATGGAATATGTATATATATATACATTTTTTTTTTTTTTTTTGCAGTTTTTGGCCAGGGCTGGGTTTGAACCCTCCAGCTTCGGCATATGGGGCTGGCACCTTACTCCTTTGAGCCACAGGTGCTGCTCGATAAATTTTATATTTTTAACATAGAGGAAATGAACAAATTCCTGGAAACACAAAACTTCCCAAAACTCAACCAGGAAGAAAAAGAACTCCTGAAGTGATCAACAAAGAGCTCAGTAATTAAAGCAGTAATCAAAAATCTTCCAAAGAAACAAGCCCTAGACCATATGGACTCACAGCCTAATTTCTCAAACCTAGAAGGAAGAATTGGTACCCATGCTGCAGAAATTATTCCATAATATCAAGAAGATGCAAATCTTCCCTAACCCATTCTACAAAGCCAATATCACCTTGACAACAAAGCCAATAAAGAGCACAGAGAAAGAAAGAAAACCACAGACCAATATCAATGAATATGGATGCAAAAATCCTTAGTAAAATATCACCACATCAAATTCATCAGCACATCAAACATTAATCCACCAAGATCAAGTGGGCTTCATCCCAGGGATGAAAGGATGGTTCAACACACATAGGTCAATAAATGTGACTCACCATATAAATAGAACAACAATAAAAACCAAAAAAAGACCTCACGATCATCTCAAATAGCTGTAGAAAAATCATTTGACAAAATTCAGGACACTTTGATGATAAAAAACCTTTAAAAAGGAAAAGAAGTCCTTTTAAATAATATTGCTGGAAAAATTGAACATGCTGGCAAAGAAGAAACATACTTCAAAGTTATAAGTCATATATGATAACCCACAGCCAACATCATACTGAATGGAGAAAAGTTGACAGCATTCCTCCTAAAAACATGAACAAGAGAAGGGCGCCTACTATCACCATTTCTATTCGACACTGTGATGGAAGTCCTAGCCAGACAAGAGATAGCAATAAAGGGCATTAAATTGGGAAAATAAGGTCCACAACCCTTGCTCACTGTTGATATGATTTTATGTTTAGAAAACCCCAAAGATTCTACCAAAAGACTCCTGGAATTGATAAATAAATTCAGCAAAATCTTAGAGTACAAAATCAATGCATATAAGTCAGTAGCATTTATACATACCTATAACAGTCAAGCTGAGAATCAAATAAAAAAATCACTAACATTGAAAATGGCCATAAAGACAATAAAATGCCCATGAGTATACTTAATCAAGAAGATGAAAGAATTCTACAAAGAGAACTATGGAACAATGAGGAAAGAAACTGCAAACAACTCAAACAAATGGAAACATACCATATTCGTGGATTAGTAGAATTAACATTGTTAAAATGTCTGTAAAACCCAGAGTGATTTACAAATTCAGTGCAATCCTCATCAAAACTCCAACATCATATTTCACATATCTAGAAAAATTCATATCTAGAAAATAATTTTATCTTTCTTTTGGAATTAGAACAGCTAAAGCAATCTTAAATAAAAAGAACAAATCTAGAAGTATTAAGTTACCAGTCTTCAAACTATGCTACAATGCTATAGTAACCAAAACAGCATGGCATTTTACAAAAAGAGAGACATAGGCCAATGGAATAGAACAGAGAATGCAGATATTAAAACATCCACATATAGCCCTCTGATCTTTGATAAAGCAGGCAAAGAAGTCCTATTCAATAATGCTGCTGGGAAAATTGAATGGCCAAATGTAGAAAAATAAAACAGGATACATATCTCTGGCCACTCACAAAAATCAATTCAAGATGGATAAGAAGACTTAAATATAAGGCATGAAACCATCAGAATTCTAGAAGAAAATGTCAGGAAAACTCTTCTGGATTTTGGCCTAGATAAAGAATTTATGACTAAAACTCCAATGGCAATTACAGCAACAACAAAATAAATGAATGGGACTTGATTGAATTTAAAACTTCTGCACAACTAAGGAAATAATCAATAGAGCAAATGGACAACCTACAAAAGAAGAGAAAATATTTGCAATTATATATCTGATAAAGGCCTAATATCCAGAATCTACAAAGAACTCAAATAAATTAGCAAGAAAAAAAAATAAAACAAACAACTTCCTTAAAAATGGGCAAAAGACATGAGTAGAAATTTTCAAAAGAGGACAGACAAATGGCTGGGGGTGGTGGCTAATGCCTGTAATCCAAACACTCTCTGAGAGGCAGAAGAGGGTGGAGTCATTGAACTCAGGAGTTCAAGACCAGCCTGAACTCAGAGCAAGACACCATCTATACTAAAAATAGAAAAATCAGCCAGGTGTTGTGGTAGGTATGTGTAGGCCCCGCTACTCAGGAGGCTGAGACAAGAGAATTGCTTGAGACCACAAGTTTGAGGTTTTTGTGAGCTATGATGCCATGACACTCTATCCAGGCTGATAAAGGAGATTCAGTCTCAAAACAAACAAACAAACAAAAAACTACAAAATTCTCAGTATCATTGAGCATCAGGTAAATGCAAATTGAACACAAAGAGATATTGCCTTACCCCAGTTAGAAGGGCTTTTATTAAAAAGTCCAAGACACAGGTGTAGATGCAGGGAGAATAGAACGATTCCTCTAAGACCTAGAAGTAGACCTACTGTTTGATCCAGCAGTCCCACTACTGAGTACCTACTCAAAAGAAAAGAAGTCATTTTATCAAAAATGCACCTGCCCTCGGATGTTTATTGAAGCACAATTCACAATTGTATAGATGTGGAATCAGCTCAAGTGCCCATCAATTATTGACTGGATTAACAAAATGTAGTGTGTACTTATACCACGGAATACTACTCAGCTACAGAAAAGATGAATCAATACCCTTTGCAGCAATTTGGATGGAATTAGAGACCCTTATCCTAAGTGAAGTATCTAAAGAGTATCACTTGCACTCACTACTACATTGTAGTAGTGAGCACAGGTGAACAGAGGGAAGTACAAGTCGGTGGAAATCATGCTGGATGGCTGGTGGGGAGAGGAGAATGGGCAGATACTACCCAACAGTAAACACCATCTTGATGATGGTTACCTGACTCAAGCATTACAAATGCAATTCATGTAAACCAAAAACATTTATACCACATCTTCTTGAAATTGTAAAAAGAAACTTTTTAAAAATAGATATTTTGTCCCGAGAATTCTCATAATACGTTGTTTTATTTTGAGAAACAAATGGCAAGGAAAGAGTGAGACCAGGAATTAAGCTATTAGAATATTCTAGATGTGAGATAATTATTGAAAAAACATGTCTGTTGATACAATGAATAATCTTTGATAAGTTTACTCTCGTATAATTAAAACTATACAAAGAGTGTGAAAAATATATACACATGTTAAGAACGGCAGAGATTGTGTTAAAATTGTAATGGCCAAGTCACATTTGACTTCTGTTGAGAGGTGCTTGATGTGATTTGTGTTCCTCTTTTGCTATCGGTATATATTGAGTATTGCAATTTTAATACAGTTTTTTCCTTTATTAAAATGTGTATGCATTTTTTGCTACCCTTTGTATATATAGTCTGAAGTTCTTATCTGGGATCTTTTACCTTCCTTCATTATTTTCTATTTATGTCTTGTTTATACCAATGTAACTAAGCATAGCTTTAAAGATGAACATGAAGATCAGCAAATCTGGCCTCTGGATCAGGGGATCTTATAAATCAGTTCAGCAGATTATTAAGAAAACTCCTAAAATGCTATTGGTTAGTCCAGAATGAAGAAGATATGATGATGTGAAGTACCACACCTTAATGCCAAGAAGTCATTTACATAATTAAGGGGCGCTTAAAACGCTTTTAAGGTAGAGAAGGGAAAAAGATAAGAAATTGGAAATAGCAATAAAATGTTTTTACAAATAAGAAAGGCAATACTAGGCCCGAGTAATTGTATAACAAAGCTCTACTTATATTTTAGATCATTTTGGTCTTAAATATCAGTAAAGTAAAATGTGATTTTGATGGCTGATGAGTAGCAGGGAGTTGAAAATGGTGGTTTGGGTAGAGCACAGCGCAGATTCTGGTATTTCTATTGTGTTTCTACTTATTAAATGTGTTTTCAAGTTGGGGTGTTTAAAACTGACTTTACTTCTTAGCCATCAACAGATATGATCTTCGAATTATCATTATGATACACTTTCTGTTTTTTTCTGTGTGTCTGAATGTGCCCCCAAACACATAACCTATTAGGTTTAGAATAAATTTCCGAAAGAGAACTAGAGAAGTGAGAAGCCTTGATAAGTTGGAGAGGACTTTTAGTTCTTTCGTCAAGACTTTCATGATAAAAGAGACAAAGAAATCTCCCAAAGCACTTTTGGCTTGAGTTAGCAACATGCTGGTAATTTCCTGAGTCTCCCGCTTTTCTGTGCACCAATCTGTATCATCAGAGTTGCAAATAAGAAGCTGAATAACTGGGCTTGGATGTGCTTTTGAAGGCTCCATGTAATAGCCAGTCTGCACCGACTCCTAATTGCCTTCACTTGAAAAGGAAGTACACTCTTAAAAAAAAAAAAAAGAAAAAAGAAAAGAAAGAAAATAACTCCCTGCAACGCCAAATTGATAACTTGATAGCTCTGCAGAATAATTACAGTTTCTTGTCTTTGCTTATGACTCCTCTTAAACTTACATCATCCTTTAACCACCAGCGTTTTTGAGTGTTAGTAACAGAAGATAGAATAATGACATGTGATTAAAGACATGATGGAAAAAATATCTACTCACTAAAGGTGACATTAAGGAATCATCTAGTGTCAGTGTTCTCCTTAATGGAAATGTAATTATCTTCACAGCAAATATTAGCACATATGTCTTATGATGCAATGACTTTTAAGAGCTGGTACTTACGGGACTGGTTGAAAAAGAGTTTTCGTTTAAAAGCTCTCAGGAATGTAAAAAGTAACATCAAGAAAACTACGTATGGTACAACTGGAAAAATGAGCTTTTCCTTAAGGAATTCCCAAATAGCCTGGAACAACTGAATGATACCATTAAACGTCCCCCTTTTAAGGAGAATTCTCAGTAGTGCAGTTCTTAGCAATGAAAATTTTATTCTCTGCCCAACCCCCCTGTGCATGGTAGGATGTCAGAGCTGGGCTTTACCTTTTTGGTGTGAAAAAGCAGAGTGATTCTTGTGGAGAGAAAAAGAAAGGACAGGATCAGAAAGGGGAAGGCAGTGGACCGAATGCATGGTAATGAGTTCACAGGAGTCGCTTAATCATTTGCCTACCTTGGGCTTCTATCTGGATAGAACCAAAGAAGCTTCATTTAATGAGAAGATTTATCTTTGGTACCTATATAGCAAGAGATGATCTGACGTTGTTTAAACAGACAACATCAGAATGCAGGGGTTTAATACTGGAGCATTACTAAAATGCTGGAGAAATCTCACGAGAAATACCTCCAAAACACACACTCTAAATCCTTTTTAAAGGGCACCTCACATTAATCCCTCAGTTGGGGGTTCCTCATTTTTATAGCATCATTTATCACTTTAATGTAACACCAGTTTAGTGGCTAAAAGCCATGGCAGAAAACCTGCACCAAATGTTGGAACATTAATGACTTAAGCAAAAATGAACCACTTGAAAGACCAGCCGGTGCTCTCACTCTTTCCCCAGGTTATAATCACAGATGCAGGAAGCACTTGCTGCTATATAAATAACGCTGCAGTGTGGTTAATGTTGGCAAGACCAGTCTTATTTGTAACGCTAAAGGGTAAATAACAAAAAGTTTGACAAATTGACTCAGGGGAGGAATGTGTGTTTATGTGTGTGGGGGGAGTGCTGGGGGAGAGGAATGAGATCAAACAGTTCTCTGCTTCTATTGCAGATTTTTCTAAAGGAAAAAACATAGGGGTGGATGTAAGATGCAGTGGGTGGAGGGTGGAAATACCAGGGCATCCTAGCAGCACAGATGGCCTCCAGGGACTCACTGCCTCCCACCACACCTGAAGCTGTGGGTACCGCATAAGAACAGGCACGGATGTGGGTGTGGGGAGAGTTGGGGAAGGCACTGCATTCTATTTAAGAGAGGAGAATCCCAGGGTTTGTGGATTCAAATTTTCCACATTGCTTTAGTAACTCCTTTTTTGCTTGACTAAAAGATATATTTGACCCTCTCCCTAACTTTTAGCACCTCTTTCTAGGGAAAGACGCTTAACCTTTATTGAATCACTTTCCACTACTTATGAAATGGGCCAGAGATGGCAATGGTGAGGGTGGAGTTATCTAGATAAACTCTTTAAGCTCTTTTATCACTGTTTATGGGTTCACTTTGCTATTATTATTATATATATTTTTAGAAACAGGAGTCTCACTTTGTTGCCCTCAGTGGCGTCATAGTTCACAGCAACCTCCAGCAGCTCTTGGGCTTAGTGGATTCTCTTGCCTCAGCCTATTGAGTAGCTGGGAATACAGGCGCCCACCATGACACCCAGCTATTTTTTTGTTACAGTTTGGCTGGGGCCGGGTTCGAACCCACTACCCTCATATATGGAGCTGGCACCCTACTCACTGAGCCACAGGTGCCGCCCTACTTTGCTAGTATTAATATAACTGCTAATATAGGTTTCCAAAATGATATCCTTAAGGGCTATGATTGCATCACAGTAAAGGACATATTTTTCAGGCTCCAGAATTTCTTAAAGGTGGAGCCCTTGATGAACTTCCCAGACATCTCAATATCACACTACCTAAACAGCTACTTCATCTCTAGGTAAATACTCCCCTAGCATCCTCTTGGTTCAAAAGGTAAAATGCAAGCAGGTTTTTCATCCTATACCTTATATAGCCCTTGGTGGGCATTTCCCATCTGTCCCATCTCTTCTTCCGTCTTTAGAGCCCATCTGGCTTTTGTTTTAATCTCTAACACAGCAGATGACATTCTCTGCCAACAAGTCCTATTTTCAGCATTCTTGGGCAAGCTACAGAAGCTGAGCCATGCTTCCAAATGCGCTGCCAGTTTTAAAACAATAAAAATCTAGTATTTATTATTTACCACCGACCCAGGCGTGATCTAAAATGATGAACTTCAAATGTTCCACAAAGATTTGAAAGACTAATTGAAAAGTATTAAAATTATTATTTCAGAAAGGTTCTGCATGGCTTGTGGCTCTCTGAGGAGTTCTTGCTTGCTGAATTGGGTGTCTTCACCATCACAACAGTCTCAGGGATTGAGAAGTCAGGCCTAGCTTGGCTTGTGTCTCGTGTTCTACACAGTAGAGGTTGCTAATCTCTACTTGGCTCAAATTTGGGAGTTTTCAGGATGGATCCTCACCTAAGGCAGCTCTAGGGCCCCATACCGCCAATCTGTCCTGACTTACTATTTTAACGTCACCTGTCATCAGTGGTGTGGCTTGATATTCAGATCCTCAGCTGCTTCTGAAGCAAATACAATTTCAGCCACACAGAAGGTTGTTGGGAGATTTTGGTAGAAATGTATATGGAAGCATTTAGTGACGCCAAGTGCTAAAGCACCATTTGACTATTTGACTGAGACGTGGCTATGGGACTAAATAACTTATCCACATTGCAGGCCTCCTACATGTATGTTTTAGAAAATATTTAGAAACTGTGATAAACAACAAGCATTTTAAGGGAATATGGGAGGGGGGGAAGCCATTCTGATCAAATGGGATTGTGGCTGAATATTCTGGCTAGCATATGTATTTAACATTTATTTCATTTTATGTTTTCAGAAAGGACCAAGGATGAGGAAAGAGGTGAACAGGTACTCTTTGGATTGTTATTTGAGGACTTCTGTGATGGGAACACGTCTGTTCTTTTCACACTTCCCAGTCTATTCCTCTCTTCACCACCACCTTACCCCCCAGACACACAATTACTCCTTCACATATTTTCTTCTTCTAAGAATATTTTGACTTTTTGCCTGTTCTCTCAACTTAGAAAGACCTTTTTCATATCTATATTTGTGACAATGATATTGTTTCATTTATATGCCAAATAACTCACATTTCTTTTTTATCTTGCATCAAATATATCCAGATTTACCTGAACTCAAGTCGTTGTTTTAGAAAGAAAGAGGGATGTCTCCCTTCCTTCTGGGTCATGCAGAAATCTGAAGGGCTTGCAGAGTCCAGAAAACTTAGTCATTCACGGTCATTTTCACAAGGAATGAAGATAAAGGAAATGCAGTTTTATGCAAAACTTCTTGATTTTGTAAAAGTTTAGGAAATAGTATCAAATGTCTAAAAATTCTTCATTCTGCCATAACAAATGCATCCAAACACACACTCTAAATCCTTTTTCCTGGGTACCTCACATTAATCCCTCATTTTGGGTCACTGGCCAAATTTGGCCTATAAAGTTGGTGACCTCTGGCCTAACTTTAAGATACAGTCTTGCCTATCCATCTAGAATGGTGAAAAGGGAGGTAGGGAGGGACATTTTACATTGCCTTTTAATTTTTAAAAATTTATTACAACTCTGAGAACAAGACAGAACTTGCAGTTGAATAAATTATACTATTCTGTATATTGAAACTCTACCAAGTCTTTAAAGCTTAGCTCACATACTTTCCATGACTTTCCCATAGTTAAGTGCTCCTCCACTTAATGAAGTTAATTGGTATCTCCTATCTGATGGCATTTCCCGCCCTCCTTTCCTGCCTTCCTCCCTTCTTTCCTCCCTCCTTTCCTCTTTCCCTTCCTTCCTCTTGCCCACCCTTCCTTCCTTCCCTCCCTCCTTCCTTTCTTCCTTCCTTCCTCACTCCCTCCCTCCCTTCCATCCTTCCTTCCTTCTTTTGGACTAATTCAATATCACTCTATGAAGTAGGTGTTTTTATTGTCCCCTACCCATTTAAACACAAGTTACTTGAAGCTCGGGAAAATTAGCAACCTGCCCAGGGTCACCCAATTAACAAATAGTGTATCTGGGATTCAAACTCAACAGGAAGTATAACTCCAGAGATTGAGATCTTAACCACTATACCGTGGAAATTATAATCTTGTTAGTATACAATCAATTACCCAAGCTCTTATTCTTTCAAAAAAAAAAATCTTTCATGGGCTTAAACAGGGCTGCCATGTGTTGAATTAGTTGAAAGACTTATATATTTCCCCTACTACACTATAAGTACTTTGAAGGAGAGAATCAGATGTGGTTGATTTTTTGTTTTCCCATAGCAGTAACCATCCCACATTAAGTATCAATAAGTATGTGTTGAAATGATTATCCATACCTTCATTTAAACTAATTAAATTAATGCTCCTCTCCCTACCTCCATTCATATGAGCAGACTCAGAAACACAGAACACAGCAAAAGGGAGAATCTAATTATCTCTAATGAGCTCCTGAGACGGGTATTGTAACAGACAAGGAGTCAGAAAGCATAGCTTTGTGTTATGATTCTGTGAATTCATTTTATACTAGTCATTTCTACTCTTCAGTCCTCTTTCTCCACAAAATATATCATGAATCAAATGATCTCCAGTCTCCTTTCAACCCTGGAAGTGTAGAAAAATGACTCTGAAATCAGACACAGCAAGATTCAGAAGCAGTGTCTCCAATTTTCCAGCTGTATGAACTTCAGCAAGTTACTTAATTTCTAATATAAGTAAAATATTTACCACAGTCCTTGGCAAACAGGATTTCAATCATTATTTACATATTTTCATATGTATCATTGATTATTTTAAGACTTTTACTACAGCTTTGCCTGCGGCATGTATACATGGTAGCTCATTTATGGCTATGGGCTGGTAATGTCTGGTTATGACTTTCATAAACCCACCTCATATTATCTGGGGTTATGTACAAATATTGCATAAGACACATCCTCCTTGATTTATTTCAAACTCATTTGACTTGCTTTTCTATTCAAGATGAGTTGACCAGATTTATGTTTTTTTGTAGACACAGTCCATTTCTGATTTTTAGGCACTGTTAAAAAGAAAGCAAGATTGAGAAAGTGAACCCTCTATATTTATGTATCTTCCTGAAAATTCATTAAAGGTTCTACTTTTACCAAGAGAAATCAGCAGAGACAGGCCATGCACATAACTTCTTGTTGAGAAAATAGTCAATCTTCTCTCCTTGGGGGAAAGCTGTAAAATTTTAGGAACTTGTTTTGAAGTGTAAATCTACTGAAGACTCAACTTTCATTTAGCTTTGCTAACCTATAGAGCGTTTAGCTTTAACTCTAGAAAGATGTGTGGTTACTTATTCTGTAGTTGTACGTTTGTTATTTCTCCCATTATCTGTTATTTTAAAGTTTTGTCTTTGTTTTATCTGCTAACAATAGCATCGAACCAAACTGCATATAAAATAGATTTCTGTGTAACACCACGAGGGATTCGCCTCCCCATAGAGATAGTATACAAGATCCTAAAAGATAGGGCTGTCCAGGTAAAAGCTTTCTAAGGATCACAAGAGGTCATTTTCACTCTCAAATGTGTTGATATTTCCTATTCTCTTTAAATTCCAGAATGGGTTCATATTATTCATAATAGAGGGAGGAGAGACAGAATGTGGACCCCAAATTGAAGATTCCATTTTCAGTGACTCAGATTCCTTTTCAGTCTCTCCGTACAGTTGGTTGCTGGACTTGTCTTTGTTAATCTTTCCTTCTCCTACTTCATTAAGTCAATTAGGAGGAGACTGAGATCAATTTTCTTCTCCAAAGTATAATATTTTCTAAAATGTTACTTTGATTCATGATTGATTCACCCTTCTTCTAGTAAATACTCTATTGAAATGTATCATAAATTTAATTTCATTAATTAATAGTAGTCTGGGCTTACTCAGGTGATAGATAGGAACCATTTCATAGGTTAAGCAGAGGAAGTTGAATATAAAGAATTATTAACTACAATAAAAGAGAAACTATACCCTGCAAGGGAGCTCTTTACAGTACTCTAAGGCAGAAGTAGAATCCAAGAAAGGGTAAACCTGGAGGATGTCCAGACCCCACTGGAGAATGTATGGGCCAGCCACAAGTTAGCAGAGATGTCCAGAGCTGCTCTGGAGTTACAAGATAAGCAACAGGCAACCTTTGGAGTGCAGGTGAGCTGCAGGGGACCAGCAATTTGTGGTGTATGAGTGTAGAGGGAGCTCTACTACCAAAGAGGTAGAGAAAGATTGCAGACAAAAGCACTGGTGGGGGGGTATGGGTATGTGACTTTCCAGGTCACTGGCCACTGAACTTACCCAGAGAGTCTGGACAGGTGACTTTTATATCTTCACAGGGCTTTGAAGGTCACAGTATTACCTTCTGTGACAGCTGACGAAAATGGATCCTGAGCTAAAGTGACTTGCCCAAGTTTGTACAAAGAAGAAGAAGCAAAAATAAAATTTATGTTTGGATACAACAGTTGTCAGGTTAAGATTAAAATTAAAAACCGAAGCTTCAAACTAACTGACAAAACTAGTTTGGTTCTAACTTTGTTTCCAGAGTTGACGAGTATGGTTATAAAAGCACTGAATCAAGCCAAACAGAAGTAGGACTGGTTTGTGTGCAATTAATCCATTTGGGTTATGTAAAGAACCAGCCATGCTATGACCTGAGTGCCCTCCCTAATTTGGGAGATGCAAAGGTTTTCTGTCAAAGGGGATCCTTTCATCACTAGGATGTTATGTTCTTGTTTTTTCTGGAGCAAACGTTTGAAGCCTAGTCTCAAAGGCAACCATTCCTACTTGTTTAATGTACCAGTTCCTACATCCCCTCGCTCTTTGAGTCCTAGCATCACTCTGCCTGTCTTAGAAGACAAAGCTCACTTACAATGCTGGTTGCTAAGCAGACCTATTTTTACTCCACTTGAGCAGAATAGACCCACTTGATGATCTTCTATCACTGAGACTAAAGACAAACCAGCTATGGTTAAACATTTATTGATTTTTCTCTACGTGTTCCTTAGTTAGCATGTGGGGTGAGGGTGTGAAACTGCCCAGGACTTGCCCAAGGTAAGCATTGATACACAGTAAAATAACAGGAAAAACTCATAAATACATTAATTCATCAAGTATTTGTTGACCACCTACTATGTTATGGCATTGCATTAGGCAATTGAAATACATTATTGAACCAAATGGTCTTCGTCTCTGATTTCATAGAACTTATAGATTAGATGGAAAGACAGAAATACAAGCAAAAGCACCAAAATGACAAATCATGATAAGAAATAAACATGTTGCTAAAACAGAATAACAAGGAGGGAGGGAGTTTATATTAAATCAATTACCAAGAGAAGGGCTTGCTGAGGCCTACAGGCAAAGACCTGGAAGGCGCCAGTCATGTGCCCTGTCGTCAGGCAGAAGATTCTGCTCCTGAAAATCCCTGGGTGGGGGTTGAGGGGTGAGAGTGAAGGCCATGAGAATTAAGGATGGGGGCGCCCACTGCCTATACCTTCAAAATACATACAGAATCAAGACATCCTTACCATTCTACCTCCACATCCTTAGCCCAAGCCATCATCATTTCTCACCTAGATTACTGCAATGTATTGCAATGGCCCTGTGACCATTCTCCTGCTTGGCATTTCCTCCTAAAGTCAATCATGCAAAGAGACATCATTTAAAAAAAAAAAGATCATGTTAATCCCCTGCCCAAATTCTACCAGCAGCTTCCCATCTCACTTGGAGAATCAGCACTACAGTGACTAAAAGGGCCCTTTATGATCTGACAAACCGTTATATGTCTCCTGCTACCATCTACTTCTCCTTCCTCTGTCCACTGCATTACAGCCACAGTGGTGTCTTTGCTTTCCTAAAACATGACAGGTTTGCCCTACCTCAGGACCTTCGCACCAGTTATTTCATTTTCCTGGAATCTCTTTCTCCACGTTGCTACGTGATTCACTGCCTAACCTCGTTTAGGTTATTGATCAAATATCACCTCAAATAGAACTTCTATGACTATGTTATATAAAATTGCACTATCCTCTGCTCACTCTCTATTTTATCATTCATTTTACATAAATATGGAAAATAGAGCTTTAGTAAGCTCCATTAAGTGGTGAAATTCTTTAAATATACTTTAATTTTTATAATAACTTTATAGTTTGGGGAAAATTTAGGAGATGGTAAAGAGTTTTTGCATCCCTGGCTCCTAGTTTCTCCTATTATTTATTTCTTACTTCAATATGATACATTTATTATAACTAATTAGCTAATATTGATAGTTTATTTAGACTTCTTTAGTTTTTGTTTAATGTCATTTTCTGTTCTAGGATTTCATCCCCAATACTACGTTGCATGAAGCTGTAGCATCTCCTTTAGGCTCCTCTTGCCTATGACAGTTTCTCAAACTTGCCTGTTTTTGAGGACCTTGACGGTTTGGAGCTGTACTGGTCAGACCTATTGTAGGATGCCCCCTACTGGACATTTGCTCATTTTTCTCATTAGATAGAGGTTGTAGGTTTTGGAGACATTCGCAAGAGGTAAAGAGCCATTTTTGTCATACACGTGTCCCATCAAGAGTGCTTATTATCAACATGAGTTGTGGCTGAGGATGCTGACCTGGATCGCCTGGTTAACTATATTTGTGAGGTTTCTCCACTGGGTTCTCCCTTCTTCTCATACTTCTTTGGAAGTTGCTATGTACCGCCCACTCTTAAGAAATTTTAACTCCTAGAGGGAAAAGTATCTACGTAAATTATTAGGAAATTTACTTCCTAGGGATTCTTATCTTCTGACCTGTTTGTTAATTTATTCAATTATTTTTATCAGTATGAATTCATAGATACTTATACTTTGGGTGATAATTCAATACTACTTTATGTTGTGGCTGTAATTGTTCCAACATTAGCCGCTGGCCATTAGGAACGTTTTTAGTTGCTCCTATAACCACTTGACATATCCCTGTTAATTTTTTCTTATCATTTTCTCAGTTCTGATGTTACAGGACGCTCCAGGCTCATCTTGTATATTTCTTTCCTCAGTCCTAGAATTAGCCATTTTCTGATTCCTTCATTTTCTCAAGGAATAGCAGTGAATCTTCATCAATTCAATTATTTCTATATCCCCACCACACAGAACTGTATCTGTCACAGTGTCCATAAATATTTGCTGAAGGAATGAGTTAATAAATTGGAAGCACAGGTATAGGACAGGGCAACTAGGGTCAAAATCCTCTCCCCATTATCTGTCTGTTCTCTCACCAAGGCAAGAGGGAGTCCATCGGTGTGGATGATACCCTCCATGGGCAGTATTGTAGGACCTAAATTTGCTTCATCCTCAAATGTTATTTTTTAAAGACACAATCATCCTGAGAAAGGTAAGGTATGTTGAAATTTACAATTCATTATTTTAAATTATAAGCTTTACTTTTTTTAGGCAGAATTAATCGCTCTGCACTCAATACTCCCCACTGTCTCATGACCTAATTAGGTACTTACTTTATTCATGCTTAGTGGTCTGTCTCTGTCTCACTACTCTGCCTCTCTAAGCTGGGAACAGATTCACAACAACAGCCAGGTGTTATTTTGTGCAGTGCCCACAGCACCAAGGCAGCTGACACTCAGCAAGCGGTTTAAATGGTTGGACAGCACAAAGAGCAAACATGACCATAGGACATCATTCTTTGAGAGTAATTACAGTTCAAATTCCAAAGCAAACATAATTAAGCTCTATGTTTTTTAAGTATAGGACAACTGTCTGAAAAAGAATACATTTCAATTTTGGACACCTAAGAGACAGAGGAAATTTGAAACAATGAATCTATTTTTCACCTTTGTTAAATAATTTCTCCCCTTCTATTTCTGTTTTTTGTCTCATAAATTCTTGTCTCTTTCTGCATGTAGAATCACAAAACTTTACGTGGTTCTAAAGCCCTCATTGTAAAGATAAAGTAATGGAGGTCCAAGGAGTAGAGAAATGATTTGCTTATAGTTACATAGGACTGAACTCCAAATATCAGTCTCCAAATTGCCTTGTCAGCTCTCCTGCTGTTCCTCCATTAATGTGAATATACCTACATACAAACAGATACTTATTAGTTACCTATTACACCAAATATGTATTGTATAATATATATATAAAATATGTGTGTATATATACATATATATATATCTACACATATATATGTTCTTTGAATAAAAGAATGGATAGCATAACCGGACTAATTCAAGGGTTGAATATTTTTAAATCATTTAATGTTCTTTTAAGTGGAAGTACTGTCAATCTAAAATCCACGAAAGACAGAACTATTATTTCCAACTATGAAACGCTAACATTTGATCAGAGCAGATAAAAAGAAAGCAACGTGTATTAAACGCTTACAATGTAGTCACACAAGTTGCCCTCATGTGTTATTTAGTTTGAGGTTTTCAAATTTCTACTAGGTAAGTTCTGATTGAGATATCAAAGAAATCACCCCCAGTAACACAGCTGTTTAGTAACAGCGCAGAAACCTGCCCATACATTCTGTGACTCCCATTCTTGGATATATGTAGCTCCCATTACTGGGTCTGTCCTTTCTCCTTCATTATAATATTTCAAAACTCCAGATCTTAAGCAATTTGGTAAATTCTAAACAAAGTCTCCTTGTACCTATATTACACATCACATCATCATTGTGTTGTTTTTATTAATTATAGTACTCACTGTTTAATTAATTTAAAAATATTTATTAAGCCTATAATTTGGGGGGCTCTCTATAGTATGTCCTGGGAAGAAATAAAGAGATAGATTCATCTGTATCCTAAATAGGAAACACATGTGCAAGTGTAATTGGAATTGAAGAGAATATAATGAAAACGTCTTAAACAGATGAGACGAAGTACTGTATAAAGTGTTATACTTGTATGTTTGTGTGTGCTGACTGCTGTATAAGGTGTGTGCACATGTATATAAGCATGTGAAAAGTCAGCACCGTAAATTTCTAATTGTACTATATGCATAATATATGTAAATATATGCATATAAATGCTATTGTTTAATTTTAGTAGTTTCCTTAAATTTTTTCCCGTGGCTGCAGAACTCTAAGTGTTTATATGCAAGCCTGTATGTAACTTGAAAAAAATTACACCCACTTTTTACATATTTTCTTTCCTAACGATGATAGCATTGATGAACTAATCATGGCTGAAGATTTTTGGAAACACAATAAAAACAGGAAAAACAATAACAACAAAACGTAGAGAAAGGGCTTACAGGCAAAAATTTCTAAGAGATGAGACTTTTTCCCAAGGACTTGGGATTTTCTAACACATTCATTTTTTATTTCAGACTTGGCACATTGTGTAAGCATGCCTTATTTGTCAAATTCCAAATTTATAACTCTCCCTTCCTATTCTCTAGTCTCAAATTAATTTTCTCTGTCATACCTCAAAGAAATTCAGGGGAAAAAAATGCTATTACAGTGCTCCATTTGTCCTGACATACATAAACGGTGAGTTTATAATAGTCATTTTATCCAGCTAATCTCTTCAGAACATTTGTTCTTTAGTCATTGTGAAATTCACATATAAAAGCAGGTCACTTGCCGTCTGACCTTTCAAACTCTCGGTAATGGGCTGCACGTTTTGCTGTCAATGTTGTCTCTCCTCCAATTGTCCTTCGTAAGAAATGGCCCTAAGTCAGAAGTCGTGAGCTTGTGTCCAGACAACTGGACAACTCCTCCCCTCCCCCCTTTTTAAGACTCCTATGAAAATTTAACTATATGGATGCTAAGACTTCCATTAGCAGAAAATAAACATAATATTTAAAATAACTTAATAAGCAGAACTAATCTCTTTCTCCCTAAAGCCAAGAGGAGGGAGGAGAAGGACAAAAAGCAGCCGTCATTTTCTGATGGTAATTAACTCAGGAAGAACCCACATAGGATACAGAGTGAACATGTGGGAGGTTAGTTCTTAGCAGAATTATTTAAAACTGGGGAATAGACATGGAGAGGACAATTTGCCAGCTAGACCCAATAGGAGTGATTTTTTTTTAACTTCTCTAAACTCCTTTGCACTCTGGGGCTCTCATCCCATATTCCTTCCGTGATATCTGTTTGTGTGCTCTTACCTCCTGTGAGATTCTAAAAATCTATTGAGGGCAGGGAGTGGGTCTGATTCAGATCCTCTTTCTTTATAATGCCTAGCATCATGCTTTGTACACATTAGTTGTCTGGGAAATGATGATTGCTTGACTGCAGTCATGAAAAGGGATGTAAGGCACATATATATTATATGCCAATGAATACAGGTAACATATATTCTTATAATAAGAGAACGTGGATTATAATGTGTGGTTTCTATGTCCCTGCATGGTGCCCCCAATCAGTTTCAGAGAACCACGTTAGCTCCCTATTCCTTAAAGTGAGACATGCCTCTGAAATGAGAAAGACAGGCACTTGATTTAATGTTGCTTAACACACAGGCCCTCTCAGGTGACAAGGTATCGGCTTGTTGCATTAGCAGGGTTGTTCTGATGTAGCCAAATCACACGGCATTCGTGCCCGTGCCCGACAGCTGCCGTCTACAGTCCTCAGAAAGATGCTGGCAGGCTCCCTCTTGAGATGCCAACTTCATTTAATTAGTTTGCAGACAAGACAATTTCACCCACTCATTTTATACATGGAGGGGCTTTTCAGAACCTCAGCTCTGTGGTGTTGGTGGCATAGTGACTGGCATAGCTGCCTTCTGAAACCTCAGCTCCAAGGCATGGGTCTTCAAAGGCAAAGAGCTTAAAAAGCGATGATCATTTAATGTGATGTAGCATGAAAAGCATTGGTGGACTAGCCCAGACAACATAATGATGATGACATTAGTTTTAAGAAAATTGTCTTTTTGTGTATTCTCAAGGGGAAGTCAACTTTAAGGTTCAAGTCTCATTAAACCGTAAAGCAAGGTGGAAGCTCAAAATGAAACCTTCTACAGCTTAGTGGAGAAGATACGGACTTGTTTTGTATTACAGGGCATTGCAAATCAAAAGCTGGACTACAAGGCTTTGAGAAGGCTTGTAAAAGAACAATGCCACACCAAGACCATGTTGTAGAGAAAATCTGGCGTGCACAACTGGATTCAGCTGCCTTTGGTTACATTTGCTCTATGCGTTGATGCCCTGAAAAAGTCACATCACTCATCTTGAATCTCATCTTAAAATGGGAATAGTAACCTCTACTGTTTAGCTTTCTTCTGTAACTATTTGTTGATCTAGTTATAGGTGATTTGATAGTGCTTTGTAAGGCATAGGGAAGAGCACAGATATAAAATATCGTAATTATTACAACAGTTCCATGGAAACACCTTTCTCCGTTCTTAAATATTTATATAAAGGCTGATTCTAGAGCTTCTCTTCCTCTGGCACCTCTTGCTTCTCACCATAAATCAGAAATCCTTTAAAACCATATATTTTCTGCTGCAACATTGATCGATCGAGAAGTGTTTGTTGAGTGCCTGTGTTAATCAATAAATGTATTTCAACGACTTATCACATGTAAGGAGTTGTATTAGACTTTGCAGAGAATAAGAACTAGTATCATCTATGGTTCCCCAAAAGCACCTATGGTTTCTTAGGGACAGGAGACGAGTTAGAAATTCATGTTAAGTTGAGGCGGTGGGGTAGGTACTTCCATTTTCTGTTTACATATAACGTGCCACGCACTATGGTAGGTGCTTTAAATGTATTATTCTATTTAATACCCACAAAACTTACCTTTTAAGATGGAGGTTTTTAAATCCCCTCTTTTCATATATAAACAATGACATATAGAGAATTCAGATAACTTATTCAAAACCCACACCTAATCAGTTAGAAAGTTGGAAATTGAACTCAAGCTGGAGCGTGAGCAAACATTGCCAGGCTCAGTGGCTCACTCCTGTAACCTTAGCACTCTGGGAGGCCAAGGCGGGTGGATGCTGAGCGCAGGAGTGCCAGACCAGCCTGAGCAAGCAAGAAAGCCCATCTATACTGAAAATAGAAGAAACAAACTGGGTGTGGTATAGTGTGACTTTAGTCCCAGCAACTTGGGAGGCTGAGGTAAGGGAATCACTTGAGGCCAAGAGTTTGAGGTTGCTGTGAGCTATGATGCCACCACAGCACCCTGTCTAGGATGACAGGGTAAGACTGTCTCAAGAAAATAAAAGAGGAGAGGAGAGGAGAGGAAAGGAGAGGAGAGGAGGGGAGGGGAGAGGAGAGGAGCCGAGAGGAGAAACTCAGCAAAGTTGGCTGAGCATAGTGCACTTACCCTGATGGGGGGAGCAGTCCTTTCCTTTCTTGTTTCCTGGCCCCCCTCTTCCTTCCACGTGGTCCACAACCCTGCATTTAATACAAGTGTTAATATGTGATTTAAATATAGTTATGATAAATTACTTAGTGAAGAAAACGCAAGCGTAATTTATTGAATGAATAAACACTTAAAGCTAGCATTGATATCCTTTAAAAATTACTTACTACAAAGACTATTTATAGACCAAATCATGTTTTTCTATTGATATCCATCGCAAAATTGGAGAAGCATTACAATAGAAAATGTTTTTGCAGCATTAAACATGAACACATCCTCACAGTGGAAAACTACTAACCTCATAAAATCACAAATCTGAAAGAAAAACTTTTCAGTACAACACCAATGATAATGTTAAAAATTAAATGAGAATTAAAATGCTAAAACAAAAATGGTAACTAATACGCTCAATTTCCTTGTATTCTTGGGATTTTCCATAGCTCATGCTTTAACTTCTATCTTATTGATTTATTTTTATCCCCAAATAAATATTACGTTTGATTTTTATGTCCAAATATGTAACAAATTACTTTTCTTTCTTATTTTTAGGTCATTGGACACTTTATTTTCATTTTATTTTTTAGAAAACAAAAATTATAGAATTTATTTACTGATTATCTATAAAAACAGAGCCACGTTTTGTTAACAAATTACTTTTCAGTGGAAAGAATGAAAATTTACACTTGGCTCGGCGCCTATAGCTCAGCCGGCTGGGGCGCCAGCCACGTACACCTAGGGTGGCGGGTTCGAGTCCCCAGCCCGGACCCGCCAAACAACAACGATGGCTGCAGCCAAAAAATGGCCGGGCGTTGTGGCGGGCGCCTGTGGTCCCAGCTACTTGGGAGGCGGGGGCAGGAGACTCGCTTGAGCCCAGGAGTTGGAGGTTGCTGTGAGCTGTAATGCCATGGCACTCTGCCCAGGGGGACAGCTTGAGGCTCTGTCTCCAAAAAAAAAAAAAAGAAAATTTACACTTAATCCTTTCCCTTTAATCAGACTGTTTTTTTCTTTGAGATGTCATGCCAATTTTATTACTTTTATAAAGAATATTATTATAGAATAACAAATAAATCATCACAGGATCTGTACACTTAACACATCACTTCTTGTCATTTATTTAGCTGCATGGCTATAAATATAAGAGTTTTGAATTTTGTTTTAAAATTTAAATATAAGAATTTTATGCTAAGCATAATCATAATTTCTAAAGGCTGTATAATATTCTATGACGTTCCAAAATAGGCATTTTCTTACTTTCCAACAAAATCAGGTTACCAATTTTTAAATTGTGATAAAATACCCAAAGAATGAAATTTACCATCTTTACCATTTTTAAATGGACAGTTCAGTAAGGTTCAGTACTTGGGCAATATGATGCAATCAACCTCCAGAACTCTTTCCTTCTTGCAGCTCTGAATTTGTGTGTCCACCGAACCACAACTCCCTATTTTCTCCTTCCCTAAGTCCTTGGCAGCCACTATTCTATATTCAATCTCTGTGTATTTCACTACTCTAGGTGTTTCATGTAAGTGATGCCCTACAGCATGTGTCTCTTCATGACTGGCTTATTTCACTGAGTTCACTGAGTGAACAGCACTCACCTATGTTGCAGCATTCATCTATGTCGTAACAGGTGTCGGAATTCCCTCCCTTTTTCAGGTTGAATAATATTCCATTGTATGTTTACACGGTGATTTGTTTATCCAATTGTTCACTTAGGTTTCTTCCACTTCTGGCTTTTGCAAATGGTGCTGCCATCAACACGGGTTCACAAATATCTCTTGGAGACATTGCTGTCAATTTTTTTGAATATTTACCTAGAGATGGAATTGCTGGATCATATGATGACTCTATTTTCAGTTTTCCTTAGAGGCGGCACAATTTTACACACCACTAATTGGAACAAGAGTTCAAATTTCTCCACATCATCAATGACACTTATTTTTTTTTCTTTTTTTTTTTAATTAGGTCATATACACATAGATCATGAATACATTTATGCATGTGTGGGGTACAGTGTATTGATCTTTTTATACAATCTGATGTGATTACATCAAACCAATCAACATAGCTTTTGCCTCATTTACTTGATTATTGTGCTATTAGCCATCTTATTAGGTATGAAGTAGTATCTCATAGTTTTGATTTGCCTTTTCCTGATGATTAGTGATATTAACCATCTTTTCATGTGTTTCTTGTCCATTGGCATATCTTAAAAAAAATCTCTTTCTTTGTTCATTATTTAACCAGGTTATTTGCATTATTGTTGAGTTATGGAAGTTCTTTATTTATTCTGATTATTGTTGCAAAGTTACCACAAAGTTATCACTTTTAGCAACGAATATCTACATGAATACTTTTTACACTTTGTTTGAAATTTTTTTTTTTTTTTTTTTTTTGGTAAATTTCCAGGATTGGAATTTCTGTTTTAAAGAATACAGCACTTTTAAAGATCTTAACTTATTTGCCAAATTGCTTCTTCAATGAGTTGTATATATTAACTTTGGCCTGATCCAAATGGAAAGGTGAGCCTATACTCCCTGACTTTCATTAGTGAAATTAATTTTAAGATTTTTTTTCACTAACACATGCAAAAATCTTCCTGATTGTGTACATTTGCATTGCCTTGATTACCAAATGTGCAAAATTGTGAAGTTGAATATTGGTCCATATGTTTTTGGCCTGACTGCTGTCTCTTATTTATTCACTGTCTGATAACATGTTTGCCAGTTTAACTACTAGAATTTGGATGTTTGTCTCATCCCTTTCCAAATATCCTGCAATCTTGTCTCCAGACACATGTTTTATTTTAGTTATGTTTTCATCATAAAAATAAAAGCTATGTCTATGTGTCTTTCTGACTTTTGAGATGTGGTACTGATTCTTCCTTTTGCTGTTTTTATGATTCTTTTTATAAAGCAAGGTCAACCTGCACAGTTTTTTTTCAAAGTACCTTATAATTGACATGCTGAAGCTGTGAAATTTACACAATCTGCTGCTCTCTGGAGTGGTCACCAAAATGTCAGCCTTTGCTGTTACATGGCCAGCTGAACATATTGGCAGAGGGAAATGCATCTTTTGGAAACATAGCACCAATAAATAACATGGCCTTAAGGGGCAGTGAAAGTGTCTTGGTTTCAGTAGTAGCAATCAAGGCCGTATTGGAAGCACCATGGCAAGCAAAAAAAGTAAAGGTTCTTGGTTTGGTTGGGAAAGGCTGAGTAGTGCTATCCTGTGAATTTTAAAGAAGTAAGAAAATTAAAAGCTCTGACCACAGAGGGTCTTTACAAGTTCCAAAATGAGTAGCGATATTAAATCTTGAGACCTTGGCCAAACTGCAACATGGGTAATTACATTCGGCCGAGTTAAAATTCCCTCTGCAGTTTCTAATGCAATCCCCTCCGTGCTTCCTGATGCCAACCTACTGCCTCCCCTCTGCATTGATAAGTAACTGTTGGCCTCTACTCTGGAGGAGGCCTTACAGCCACCAGGGGGAAATTCATTATAAAGGTCATACCTGTCTTTCGCTGCTAAAGAATCTTACTTCCAAATACAGAGGCTGTCATAGAAATGTCTAGGGATCTTTAAGTGTGGTATATTGGCCACTGGTGCTCTTCCATAACTCTATTGACCACATCTTGGTATTTGGAAGAGATTAAAAAAAGGTTTCAAACTTCAGACAATGCAAATTGCAGTCCAACTCTTCTAATTCTCATTACTTGTGTTGCCTTAAGCAAGTTTCCTTAACTCATCAACTTTCAAACTTTTCCATGGATTCTGAAAACCAGGCTTTCAGATAGCAAGTCCCCCATGACTACTCTATAAGGAATCTTTGCTACCTTATCTCTACCTACTCCCTGGAATGAAGATTCAGTGAAGACAACTGGACCATTTCCTGTGTCCTCTGTGCACAGGTCATTGTAATGGTGCGTTTGGTCTCTGCTGTTCCTACTGTCTAGGTGTCTCTGCCTTTTTCTCTTCTAGACACATCCTAGCCATCTCTGAACATCAATCTCGAACATCATCTCCGTAAGGCCTCCCCTGATTTATCAGCTGGAAATCATTTTGCATTCCACAGTCTGAACACTAGTGTTTGTAGGTGTGATAGCTTTCGTACTAGAAATGTCTCATTTAAGTTCATTTTGTGTTTCCTGTGAGACATAGCACAGTATTTTACATTTACTCGTTGTTTAATTTCTGACTTATTTTAATCTTTATTGTAATATAGTAACCTATCTGAATGGTAAAGTAGGTTTTACATACACAAAGAATATTATCATTCATTTGAAGTTAGTAAGTATTCAGAAAAGCAATCTCTTGGTTGTTCTTCCTTCCTGTAGATTTTAGGTGATATTCAATAACTGCCTAGGTGCAAGTTTTATAAAATGTATTTTAAATTTAATAATCTCTTGTGATATAAGTTGTAGCATTATTTTCTATCATTTAATATGTAATTTTATGTGATTTATTTTGGAGTCAAATTAGATGATGGCTTATTGGTTTTTCCAAATTTATATTTGAATTAATCTCTGACCTCAGAGAGGTTGCCCTAGAAAATAAAGGCGGAATCAGCAATCCAGTTGTTCACAGTATCAAATTTCAGGTGAAGAGTTGTCTCTACAAGGTGATTCGTCTCACACAAAACCCACAAGCCACAGGTCAGAATAGGGACTGGGCATCTCTATTAAATATAAAATAAACCATACAAAACCATAAGACAAAATTTAAATACCAGGGGTGATTTGGGTGCTTAGCAAGGGCTGATGATCACTGTTTTGGACAGTACTGCAAGTTCATGATCATTTTAAAGGTAAGAGGCTCAGAAAGCAGAAGTGATGATGTCAGGAGCAGACAGAGACTGAGCAGCCAAGCAGGAGCCACCCAACCCCAGTTAGTCGCACACCAAGCCATTTGCTCTCCACATCTCCACCCCTACTCATCTTTTACAGAGTTCTATAAATATCTGGGTTATCCTACTATTTTAACTTTTAAACGATATAATTGTAAAGATACAACAAGCTAGTATGTTAATTATAGGTCAATTTTTAAATTAAGTGCAGAAGTCTTGGTGCTGTTTGTCTTGTGCTTTTTGGAATTCAAAGGCAGCCTGATTTTCCCCAGGCTTCTGGGGCTGTTGCTTAATAAAGGCAACCTCTGACTTGTGGGCTCATACACTGTTCCCCAAAGAGAAGCTATCAATCACCAACTAGGTAATTTTCTAGGCAAGTTAAGACTTAATAGCTCATGGTTCCCAGGAATACTGTGTCATGAATAAAAGCTACAAGAAGCATTTTAAATCAATAGAAACAAACATATTGACTATCATATTAAGTTAAAACTCTATAGCCTGAGGCAATCTGATTTTCTTAATATGGATAATAGTTACACGGTTGTGTTTACTTTGTTAAAATACAAAATGTGAACATACAATTAGTACAGCTTGTATCTTCATGTCATACTTCAAGAAAATATTTGTTTAAAATAATAAATCAATAACAGCACTAACTCAGTTATTTAGAGCAAGGCAGAGCGTGGAGTGTAATTACAAGTTCTAGAGTCAAAACGTAAAACCCAGCTTTATATCTTCCTAGTTCTTCAGTAATGTTGGGAACGGTGTATTACCTCCTGAGCCTCAGAAGTTTTCATATCTCTTAAATAGAAATAGAAAAAAATAAATACTTCCTTACTGGAGGTGCTGTGATGATAATATAATATCATGAAAGGCTCAAACTTAAAGAGCACCTGTCTCTCTGCGGGGGTCAGTAACTTATTGATTTGTTCAAGCTTTCTTTAAGTCATGCGCTATTCTGGGACATTAGGGCGAATAAGTTACAGTTCTTTCTTCCCAAGTAACATAAATGTTAGCCTCCCCTTTTCTTCTAAGACCTAATTCAGGTCTGGATTTTTAGCCTTTTGTCCTACCACTTCCCACGTTCCCCAGCTGGAGTCAGAGGGTTCACTGTGCCTCACTCTTCCCATGATATGTGCAAACATCTTCCTCGGGGCTTGCAGGGACTATCATACCATCTTTCCAAAGGCACTTACTACATCTGGCTGTGATTATCTTATGTACGTATCAAAGAGTCATTGAACAGAGGAAGGGAAGCTTCTGCTTTTCTTGCCCTATTGTGTCTCCCTGTTTTCTTTATTGTCCCCGCAAATCTTAATTCAGTCCCTCCTTTAGATCCCTTCTACTGACACCCTCTGCTTCTGTCCTCCGTCCCGTCCGAACAGAAGCCATTTTTCCTAGTCGACACCCCAGTATTACTTCATTTGCACTTTCTTATGCACCATAATGTAGCATGGGAAAATCCTGCCTTTAGAATCTGTCAGACCTGGTGTTTGCTATGGGCTTTACTGTTAACTAGTCATGTGGCCTTAGACCAGATTTTCTGACTATTTTCTCATAAATAAAACTATGGAAAACTCTTTCTCCATTAGAAGGCTACTGTGAGGTTTGGAAATAATGCATGTGTGAAGGGCATGCCACATACTCAATGCAATTTGCTCATTGAAGAGAAGGTATTCTATCCACTTATTTATTATGTAATCTTTGTAGACTTCATTGGTCTCCTCTTCTACCCTATGTCAGAATGTTTGTCATAGTTCCTGTATAGAACAAATGTTCAATACATTTGAATAAATGAATGAATGAATGAATAAAATATAAAACAAGTTTGTCAATGCTGGTGGTATAGAAAGAAACCCATACAAAGTCTCTGAAGCCCTTATGTCTATTTGAAAATTATTCTCTGGAGGTGAGTGATATAAGTGTCTCTCTGCTAGAGGGTCATTTAGTCTTCCTATTGCACAGAAAAATATAGGACCAAATGGCACAGTTCGCTCATATTACTGTAAGAACAAAACACATTAGCATGGTTTTAACTGGCCCTGACAGGTTGTTAGTCACCAAATGGTGACCAATTTAGATCAGGTTTTCTCTAAATAATATTATAATGGTTTAATTCTTGGAATAGTATAGGTGATGGTATCTGTTTGAAGAATGTATCTTCCATTCATATCAGATTTTGGAGGCTGGCAGCTGGCATATGTGTTAACTACATACAAGGCCAAGTTTGAACTATGAAAGTTAAGTTTTCCCTTTTTGCATGCAAAGTTCTTGTCTTTAAATTTCCTGCTGAGGTGGCGTGTCAACATTGCATAATAACCACCTTCCAAGACTTTATTAAAATCCTGACCTTTGCTTCCAAGCTTCTGTTTGGAAGGAGAAATGTGAGGAAAGAAAATTAGGTCTTTTCTAACAGTCTCCAGGAGCTGTAGGCCATAGCTAGAAAGACCAGGCTATCTTTCAGAAAACACGCCTTTGCCTGTCATCATCCCTAATACGCCCCTGTCATGGCCCTGTTGAAGTGTCACCATGAGGACCAGCATTCACAGGAGGAAACACCAGAGAATGGAATTCTGATTCTGCTACTGTGGGCATCCTGGCCTCTGAGAACTGCAGAATGCTGTGCTCACATCACCTCGACCCAACCACTTGACCAAACTCCAGCACAGCTGCTAGCAGCGGAGGTCCGTCCCTAGGATGACCCTAGCCTCCCACTAAAACTCACCCACTCTGCCAGGAGACTGCTGTTTGTTTTAGCCAACACCTGATGATAGTCTGCTGTCTCCCTTTCTTGGAGCATTTACTTAAAGAAAGTGTGAATGCTTATCTTTTACCACTCAGTAGTGTCTCTCTCAAGGGCCTAAGAACGATTCCTTTAGACATAATCAGCAGGAAGGACAGGAGCTCTGTCTGCAAGTCTCTGTGGGAAGAGACAACGTCAATAGTCACCAAGGCCAGATATCGCTGGCACAGGTGGCCATTCACACCGACCAAACTCGTGTATTTCCCCACTTCTCTGACTCCACTGAGCCCTTGCTCTGTCCCCTCCCTCAGTATCCCTCCTGCATAACTAGGAATGGTGCTCAGGTCTTTACTATCAGTAGTTACTAAATAAATTCAGTTTGCACTGCTATACTAACATCAGGCGTAGGAGACTGAGCACCAGGCTTGAAAGAGTGGTCATCGGTTCTTGAGGGAGGCGCCGGAGTGAGACAACCTCCTCTCCCTCCTGGAGATGCTTTGCAGCCCAAAGACAAGCCCTCAAGCAACTGCGTGCGTAATGAGTTAAGATCGGAGCCTCATAGCAAGCAGGTGTCGAAACTTAAACATTTGTGGTGCAACAGGGTGGGAGTTGAGCTGGTGGGGAAAGAGCATGTAGCGATCATTGTGTGTGGGCCCTGCACACCTGTTGCATAATGCTTCAGTAAAAGACCGCGACAGAGGTTACTCGGGGCTCTCCCTGGAATGTCAGGAAGCCCACATTGGGAAACCTCTTGCAGGCTTGTGCCTTCCATCCATGTCCTGGGTGTTTTTATTCATGCAGGGACCAGGTGCTCACAGTGGGCCCTGACAATCAGGCTGTGGTTAGCTCTGACACCTCCATGTAGAAGTAATGCCCATCTCTAGAGCCCATCTGTGGGACTTACCTCCATCCTACACTGACAGAGACTGGGATGGACATTAGAGTTTCCCTTTCCTCTCTCTTCTCTCGGGACCACACATAACTTAGTCTGCTAGGTGGAGAAATATAGGGCCGAGGAAAGTCTGCCGCAGCACAGCCAAATTTCTTCTTCCAAACTACTTGAATTTCTATAGTTATATGTGTGTGAGTGTGTGTGTGTGGGGGGGGGGCAAATGAGCACATCTAACAAGAGAGGATTGAGCTCTTGGTAATCTGCACCTTAACATCACTTTATTTAATCTGCTTCTTTGCCTACATCTAGCTGAGCCAAACTGAAGGAAGAAGTTTTCATAGAAACAGAAACAATAGGAAGAAAGAGGGAGGAAGGACTTGGAAACACGTGGCAGCCCCGGGGACGTGGGGAGCAGCATAACTGGGTCCTGCGAGGGAACCTGAACAGCTAGAGAACAGCTGGGGGGCAGGTAGGGGAGAAGCAGAAAGAACGGAGAGGTATAGAAAATAAAAAACATAAAAAGGTGTAGAAGTGACGTCATGACTTTTTTGCTTGTTCATGTTTGTTTTTATTTTGGCTCCGTCCCATCGTTCACCTTTCTTTCAAAAATTCCAAGTACAATGTCTCTGTCCGGTACCGTCTCTACTGTGCACTCAGAAAAACAAAGAGGCAATTTGCTTTCCTTCTTCTCTTCTAATTACTCCGGCCTCCCCGAACTGGAAATCAAAGAAGTACAATGCAATAGATTAGTTGCTTAATATTGGGTCTCAGTTTAGCCATGAGAATTTTGGACAGGATTCATAATTCAAATTTCATTAAGTAAGTACTGTAGGCCAAGTATGGCTTCTTGGCTAGGGAAACATTTCATTACCCTCCTGGAGTTTGCATTCTAGTGATTAAAATGTTCAGAAAAAAAATAAATTAAAATTAAGTGTAATGTAGACTATTAGGCTATTTGATTTTGTTATCAAGAAAGGCTTCACTGATCAAGTGACAGTTGGGTAGCGACATAAATTATGATGTGAGTCAAATGAAGGAGCAGGCCACCAGGAACAGCATTCCAAGAAGTGGGAACAGCCCGTGCAAACACTCTGGGATGGGAGCCTGTTAGTGTGTTGAGGAGCAAGCAGTGAAAGATATAAGGGGACGGCTAAGTGCCACGTCATGCAGGGTTGTTTAGGCCATAGGCAGGACTGTGGAAATTTACCTAACCATGATGAGAAACTCCTGACTATTTGTGAGCAGAGTATGATATAACATTTCTTACAAAAACTAAAGAGTATTTATGTAACCCTTACAAATGCCAATCCCTGTTCCAAGTGTTTTACTTATTTAAAAGCTCATTTCATTTTAAAATAACATTATGATACATTTATTATTATTGTTTCCATTTTTTTTCAGAAGGTGCAATTGTGACAAAAAAGAAATTAAGTAACTTGACCATAGTATGTTAACATGTTATAGAATTTGAACTCAGATCCAGGCAGTCTGGCTTCAGAGTGCTTGCCCTTAATCCCTGGGTTGAATTTATTCTATTACCATTTATAAAGATCTCTGCAGTATGAGGAGTAGACTTTGGCCAAGACTTTAAGCAGGGAGACCAGTGAGGGGAGAGGTTACAATGGGTTGGACTATGGCGGTAACTGCGATGAAGGAGAGAAATGGCGATTGGATCTGAGATGTGATTTGAAGGAATCAGGTTTGCAGATGGATTGCAGATGAGCAATGACAAAAAGAGAGTGAGGAACACAACTTTTTGACCTTGGCAACTGAGTAAAATATGGTATTTCTTACAAAGTAGGGAAAACTGGGGGAAGAGATGCTTAGATGAGGGGAGGAAAGAAAGAGTTTGCTTTTGAAAGTGAAGTTTAAGGTGTATCTGAAACATCTGGGAAGGGACGGGAAGGAGGTAGTCTGGTATGTAATGTCTGTGGTTTGGGCTGTCAGTTACATTTGCAGGTCATTATTTTGACATGTTAGCAGGCTCTGTGGCTGGATAAGATTCCCTAGAGAAAGGATATAAGCACTGCTAGGGTTGAGGTGTCTGAAAGTCTAATCTTTAGAGATCAAGAAGAGGTAGAGGATTTGACAAAGGAGCCTGATCAGGAGCACCAAGTGAAATAGAGGGAAAATAAGGAGTTCAGTAAGAATGAGTGTGAAGCAGCAACAGATTAATTGTCTGATCCTGCTGATAGGTCAATTAAAATGAAGACAGAGAATTGATTGTTGAATTTGGCAAAGAGAAGATCATTAGAGAACTTGACTGTGGAGTGCTCGGGACCAAAGTGTGATTGGATTTGATTCAAGGGACTAGCAAAATCCTCAAATCCCTTTCAACTATAGGAAGATAATGAAGGATAAGGTGGAGGGTAGCAGAAGAAAGTAAAACATAATGCCTTCCAATCAATAGCAAATATTTTATTTACTGTCTCTTACATACTGCACTCTTAAGCACCCACCCCCATAAGTTTGCAGATTCATTCCTTTATTCAATCATCTATTCATTTAAGAAGTTATTATTCATCAGAAGCCTGGTATATGATGGATATTTAATGGGTAAGATTTTAAAAAGATTTTTAAAAAGATTTTTTCTGGGTGGTTGCAATGGCTCATGTCTATAAATCTAGCACTTTGGGAGGCCCAGGTGGGAGGATCTCTTGAGGATCACTTCAAAACGAGCCTGGGCAGCAAGAACCTGTCTCTAAAAAAAAAAAAAATTAAATTAACTAGAACTGTGCCACACACCTGTAATCCCACCATTCTGGAGGCTGAAACCAGAGGATGGCTTGACCTTAGGCGTGCAGGGTTGCACTGAGCTATGATCATGCCACTTTCCTCCAGTTTCAGTGGCAGAAAAAGACCCTATCTCCAAAAAAATTTTTTCCAATCAATCAATAAATGAAAAAGTTTTTTTTTCAATTGTTAACAATTATTAGGGTTATTGTACTAAACAAATTTAAACAGAAAAAGTATGTCCATATCCCCGTAATCCTAACACATCAACATTTTCACATTCTTTTGGAATGCTGTCCATGTCCCCATAACTTTTACTCAACTTTATCAATTATAAGCATTATCCTTTGTATATCTATTTCCAGAATATGGTGATTATGGCAGTGAACACTTCATTGTGGGAATATACCGCACTGGTTAAGTAATACTTTTAATTTCCAGTCCTTTATTTGTCTTCACAAAAAATTACAATATACTGTGATTATTCCTGTATACGATTATGTGTTTAGTTATCTTCATTAAGCTATAAGTAGCCTTCAAAGTCCAGAACTACATCTGGTTCCATTCTAAATTACCAGCATCTGCCTGGTTTCGCTTAGCATGGGCGACTGTATAGTGGGTGTTTAGGATCATACTGACTCAGTTCTTATTTCTCCTCCATCTTGTAGGAGAAGGAGAAATTAGTCAAATTGTTTAACTTGTCTTAAACTCATTTATAAATTGGAGATGATGACAGTACCTCCTAGGTTATTATGGGGGCTAAATGAGTTAATATATAGGATGTTGTTATGATCGTGCCTGCGACTTAACACTATATATGTGCTTGATCAGTGTTCTATGTATACGACATATATTAAAAATTTGGTGCCCAGAAGGTTTAGTGAATGAATAATAAATCAAAGAACAATTTTAATTTTGCTGTATACAGGTAGCTTTTGAAATTCTTTTGAATTATTTCCCCTTTGGTTCAGTAACAGTATTGTTACTGGCATGTATTATGTGCCAGGTATCCACAGAGAAATAATAGTTTTCATAAGTGGTATCCAGAAGTGAATAAACATGAATGCTGCTACAGCTTTGATTACACTGTTACTTCACCGCGGGAAGGGAAACTCCAGCAGGACCGGCAGCCTCTGAGTTTGTACTACGGTGTCTCCTTAGCAGGACTGGAATCAGCTAGTAGTGCCTTTGCTTCCCCACCCCCACCCCACTCATCCAGGCCCTTTTTCTTTTTTCACATTCTTTTCTTCCTCTTTAAATGCGTCCTCTGAATCTTGATTTCTTGAATAAAAAAATTAATAAGATTCAACTAGGTAACCCTAGGAGTGGGTGAAAACTCACGGAGACGTGATGAGCAAGGCGTGTGTGAGGAGACAAGTCAGTGCAGTAGATTAGCCCTTGTTACAGCTTCAGAAATGGAAACGGGTCGTGAAGGGACTTTCCAGTCAGGGAGAAGCGAGGGTGGGTACCAGCAGGTAACCACAGAGGGTGCTTGAACCAGGGAGCAGACCTAAGGAAAGCCACTAAAATGATGCTCAGGATGATGACACAGGTCACCACCGCGAGTGGGAGAGGGCAGCCAAAGGCGCATCCACAAATCAGGAGAAACGGGAATGGACGAAAGGGAAACAATTTTTTTGAGAGTATTTTCTTCTATAGTCTATTAGTTATTTATTCATGCACTTATTCACCATACGTGTGCCTTCTCTGTACCAGGCACTTTGCTAGGCACCGGGTACACCCCAGTGGACGATACAGATTCATTCCTGCTGTCGTGACCCAGGGCTTGCTCCCATGACTGTCACTTCAAGACAGCACGAGCTGCGGACCGGACTGCCAACATCGCATCTCCGGTTCTTCCTGTCGCGCTCTGTGCTTGGCACAAGGGAGGTGCGAAAAACGTGTAGCCTGGATTGACTCACGGCCTCGCAGCACGATTGCAAAATACACAGAGACGGGAGGAAAAGTCGGATGGCACAGATCTCCCCCCGTGAGACCACGATGATGCTATGAGCGCATGTGTGCGCCTGTGTCCAGCTAGGGGCGTCTGTCCCCGCGCGCCTGGCAGCGCGCCCAGCCGAGCCGCAGGACCCATCCTGTCCCCTCCCCGCGCGCGCAGGGCGGCCCAGGCTGTGGCCCGCGCCTCGGCCGCCAGCGCAGCCTCGCATCCGCCCTGGGCCGGCCCGGAGCGGCTCCTCCCTGCGGCGGGCGGGACCGCCCGAGGGGCCGCCCCGCGGCCGCGGCTCCTGGAAGCCCACAGCGCCGGCGAGCCCAGGCGGCGGGTGGAGCCTGAGCTGCGCGGCCGCGGCCAATCGCGCCGCTCCGGGGGAGGAGCCCCAGAGGGGGGAAAAGAAAGTGCGGCGGAAAGTAAGAGGCTCATTGGGGAAGACCGCCTGGATCCTGGTCCCGGGGGCTCCGCTTCGGCCAGAGGCGCGGGAAGCAGCGTGGCCCGCTGACCCTGGGCCCGTCCCCGCTGCTTTTGCGGAGCCCGCTCAGCTTCCCAAGAAAGGTGAGTGTCGCGCTGTCGCAAGATCACTCAGCCGCAGAGTCTCAGTGTAGATGGATTCTTACAGATCGTTTCTTTCAATTCCCCTGTTTTACAGAAGGGGAAACTGAGGTACAGAACGGGGCAGCCGCTAGGATAGACCGTTCTGCTGTTAGCTAGTTAGCTCTGAGGCCAGGATTCGAACTAGCTGTCCGGTGCCCCCATCTTTGCTTAGCAGGGATTTGAGTAACGCAGTTGTGGGACGGTTGCTCGTTGCTGCCCCCGTTCTCCAGCCCTTTGACAGCCCCTCGCTTTGGTTTCTGCGGAGCGCTGCTGTGAACTGTGAGGATAGAAGGGGGCAGTGTGTCCCCGCAAGCCCATTCGGTGTCGCGTCGCTCCCAGCCCAGAGCTCTGACAGCCTGGGAAAATGCTGCTTGCAGCCTCACTCCCTCTTTCTCTGACCTGCTTTTTCAGAAAGATGCCCCTGCCCAGGGTGTCCAGGGTGTCAGACCAACTCCTGGCGGAGTCCGGGGAGAGGCGAAGGACGCCCCGGCGCCAGTGACCTCCTAGGGTACTCACAGTTTCTCCCCAGCCCGGGAGGAAGCAGAGCCGTGGCCCTAAGCGGGCATGGGATGCCCCTCATTTAGCAAGACGTGATTTCATGGAAACACACAGTAGCCCCTTCCCACTTTTAAACACCGGGAAGGAGCAAGAAAGCTGAATTAAAGAGACAAATCACACAACATAAAAGCAAACTTCTGCTGCTTCCTTTAAGAGTCAGTCCCCAGCCTGTCTTCCTTCCACCCCGCGGTTGTGAAATTGTGAACCAGGGTGTCACGCGAAGCGTTTGTTGCTCCGCGGTACAGACCGCTGGCCGAGAAAGGAGAGCCTACCTGGATTGGACTCCAGCTCTGCCATGTGTTAGCTTCGTGTACTTGGGCAAGTTAGTCTACCCTTCTGACACTTTTTTTTTTTCCAGCCACAAAATAACAGATTATAATGGTCACAATGAGCCCTTTAGCTCTTTGGGGGGGGGGGGTGAAATAGGAGCATTCAAATAACGTGTTTAGCACAGTGCCTGGCCTGGCCCCCAGCTGGTCCAAAACGGATGGCAACTATTGTAAATATTACAGAGTAGAGCAAGTCTGGAGACAGTGGCTTTTCAGAAAGGTGATTTCATACTACCTTAAGGTGGCATTAAAAAAAAAAAACCTAGTAATTTGGTAATGTTTTTTTCTTTGTAATTTTAGCAGTTTTTTTATAGTAGGCGTTTTCTGAATATTGTGCACATGCGACATGGGTGATGATGCTTGATTAAGAATATAAAATTCATATTTCTCAGTGCTAAGAATTTCCTACTAGTTTTTAGGTGAAACCTTAGGCCTGTGACCTGCCCTGACCTGACACATACTTTACCTAGAAAGAGGGTCTTAAAACTGAAGAAAGGCAGAAAGACTAGGGGGAAGTTGGGGTTGTAGCTACGTTGCAGGCTACATCCCTGCTGTCTAAGTCAGCCAAACAGATTGATATTTTTTAACTAGTATCAGAAAACAACAAAATTCTCATCTATTTCTCTTGGATTGTACAGGGATACAGATAATTTTAGACCTTTATGGATGCAAACCTGCTTTATTTAAACACTCACGCGTACACATAGATATTCCCACAGTCATCTTCTTGTGTCACTGGTATTTTAAAATTAAAACAGCTCCCCTCTTGGACCCCTACCCTGCTCATAACAATTGATTTTATTCTGATTAACTTCATACGATTATTTCCTGCTATCTACTGCTTTAAGTCCGGCATTTATAGTTTGCTGTCTCCTTCCCAGTCTATAGCATCTTCGTGCAGGGTTGATGAGTGCTGTGAAGGGGGTGTGATGCATTGTGATGGATGGGAAGGGTCCGGTGATGCCCTCTGAGGTGCCTCCCACACCGAGCATTTGCAGGAGATGGGATCACTTGCTTCCATCAGCTGGTTCCGTGTGCATGCATTGTGATGAGCTGGCCGGGAGACAACTGAACCTGTGCCTGAGAAACAGGGGACTTGTGGGGAAAAGGGATATATTTTAAAATAAGGTCAGAACAAGGGGATGGAAGCGAGATTAAAAACTAATTCCTTTTGGTACTGTACTGGTTCTTTGAAGAAAAGATGCACAGTTATACCTTTCCTCTTTACACAAATTATCATTTGTTGTTATCAAAACTATATGTATGTGTGTATATATATAACTTTAGTATTTCCAAAGTACATTGCACATAGGTTGTCTTCCTTATTATTTGCGATAGTCCTGATAGGACCTGGCAGGCACACTAACAGTGGGAAAAGCTCATGGTTTGTGGTCAGACTTACTAGATTCCAAATTTCAGCTCTAATACTTGTGGGAAAAAGGGAAATGTTCAAAATAAGGCTTGAACAAGGGAATGGAGAGGAGATTAGCTAGCTGGGGACTGCTGAACAATTATTTCACTATTTAAAGCTTCTGTTTTATCCAGTTCTAAAATGGAAAAAGCAAACACCCCATGGATTTGCATGAGGATTAAATTCAGTGAATAATGTCAAGCATATGTAGCAAGTAGGTGCTCACTGAATACCTCTTCCTAGCTCGTGTCAATTTATTGAAGAAAAAAATCCTGGAATGAGATTCAGAGAAATGAGAAGTTGCCAGGGGCTCATGAGATGAGTCAGTTTCAACTCCGGGGATCCAATTCCCATGTTCTGACTTCTACATTAGGCCTTTTCTTGTCGCAACCTGTTGCCTCTCCAATGATATCTTTAACATTTTTCTTCGGTTATTCAGTTGACCTTATCTGGCTGGTGATTTCAGGGTAAGCTTTTTTGTTGAAAAGTGGATATTCCCTTGCTAAGAGAATGATCCTTGAACATGGTTCTGTAGAGTTTAGTGGGGTCTGCTCTCAGAGGAGGCAGTTTAAAGCAATGACCTCCATGGCAACCTTCCTGTTCTCACATGCTTGACACAGTGCACCTTGAATTCCTAGGAGGAAGGATTCTATAAAGACATGAAGTTCAGAATCATGCCACGGTTTTCTTCTTTCTCTGAGAGGCTCCTTCCTTCTGTATCCCCACGCTAAGCAATTGAACCAGAAGTGACATGAGTGTTTATAGCATTAAACAGGAAGGCTGTACAGTTCATGTGCAATTTAAAACAGTGTGGAATTTAAAACTGCACACCGACTTTATGGCCACCCTGTATAACTCTTTCTCCATTTCCATAAAGAAAGGCATAGAGAGAACAGTATGCAGAGGCAGCGTTCCAGAAAAGACTTTTCTTGCTGGTGGTGCTGATCACTCGTAGGCAGTTTTCAGTCCTTCTTGTGGAAACTGATGGCTGTAGGCTCAAGGTAGAAGATGAATGGATCTGCTTCCAGCCCAGTCAGGCGGACCATTTATCTATGGAGATTGCTCCTAGGCCATCCGGTTTCTCTTCTTTGCAGGGAGCAGAGAGGTGTGCACGCACAGTTAGGGAGGAAACATTGTGCTCTTTGCTTTCGGCAGTGGGGAGCATATGTTTGCTTTTGCCAAAAGGTAGTTATCATCATCTTATGCTCATAGTTAAGGAATCAGAACGTGGCTGAAGGAAGTCAGGGAAGAAGGTAGAGGGACAATAGTCACCTCCAGCAGACACACAGCTTCATTTATTGCTCAACTTCATTGGGCTGGTGACACAGATGTAGGATCTGGTGAGTCACTGTCGCCTCGCCTGTGAAATATTAAAGAGAGCCACCTACTGTGCTCTTTGCCCATTTTGGAAATTGTTCTTTGTGAAAAAAAAAAAAAAAACCCACCAAAGAACAGGAAGGTTACAGAACATTTGGTGTGTGATATTTGGGCAGATGAATTCAGGTTAGCTACTCATTTGGCTTTTTGTTTTTTTTTTAAACGGAGACTACATGGTTTATACTGATGAGGTTGATAGGAGACCTTCTTCTAGTCGGACTTTCTTTCAACTACATCTAGCAGTTGTGACAGTGTGGATTTTTAGAGTCTGTCAGGTTCCTGAGGCAAATTATCCCAAAGGGATGATCCTCAAGCTTGGCAGCTGGGAAACAGGGACACTGTTGCCCACATAGAAGCTTAAGTCCCCGTGTCAGCAAGTTATTCATAGGAGACTTTTAATAAATACCAATTCTTTCTTCTGCCAATAAATCCTTTCATTTATCAGTATGTTAAGTTACAATCATCAAAATCAAACAGCTGTCATCCTTTACTGAACTTCATCATGGATTATGCTGAATGTTTTAAAACACGCCATCTCATTCGATCCTTGCAACAACTCTGTGTGTTATTTTGAGGAAACCGAGGCCCATAGAAGGCAAGTGGCATGACCTCTATCACATAGCACAAGACAAGAACCAGTGTTGAGACTCATCTACGCTGTTCATTTCACAGGTAGTCAGGACCTTCCTTTGTCCCACCCTGGGACTAGAACTGAGAACCTTGACTCAGATCCCCCCATCCCCATCCTACCTTCTGACGTGGGAGAGCTGGACAAGATGATCCCAAGGGGTCTTCAGTTGTCATGCATTGTGGATCTTTCTTGAAGATTCCTTTCAACTCTGATTCTGTAATCATATCTCCTTGCCAAAGTTAAAGATAAAGGGAGGAAAAGGGAAGAAAGAGACGATATCCTCATTTTATGCTCAAGAATTGTATTTTCTCACCCAACAGAGAAAAACAAGGGAAATCAACAGTCATGGTGCATGTACTTGCAACAACCTTTTTGTCATTTCCCTAAGCAGAGAAATACCTCTCAGACATAGAAGATTGCTTGCCTTTTTGAAGATGAATGAATGAAGGCTCAGAGAAACTTACAAACGTCCCCAAGGTTATCCAGTTAGTAAAGATTGGGACCTGTGTGTGCCTGAGGAAAAAGCTTTTTCTTCTACTACACCATGTTTACTAAATACCCCAGCCTAAAATCTGAAGACACATACAACTAGCTTCAGAGCTGCCCCTCCCTGCAGCTTCACACCACTCCACCTCACCTGCTGTCTCCTCTCTCTCTGTTCTCCTTCTGTTTCTGAACATGCTGCTCAAATCCTTTTTCGATTCCTCCCAGCCCACAGAACCCCCTTTAAGGCTTCTAACATCTTCTATTTTTATTTTTACTTTTTTATTGTGGATCAGTAATTCGTGCCTCTGCTTTTGTCTGTGTGCCCGATTATCACTTAAGCAGCTGAGGACCTGGATCCTTCTGTCCTGGGCCCAGCACAGTGCCTTGTACACGAGAAGTACAAAAGTGAATGGGTGATGGAGTCGTGCTGCGTCAGGCAGGCCACGAATTGGCTTTCTGGCTTCCCCAAACTTTATCATAGCGTTAATCATTTCAAAGGTTGCCTCTACACATTAATAAGGTAATTTTTATTTCTTTTAATTTTGTGATCATAAAATCAGGTAAATGATAAGGAGACAGACTAAGAAAACGGGACATCATTGCCTTGACAATGGAAAAACACATTTCTATCCTAATAATAAAGGGTGTCTTGCAGCAAACACAGTGAAGGGTGACACTGAAGTGCATGTTTGTGTATATTGACAGGAAAGGCAATGTCAAGTGTCAGAAATGAATTACCTGGGAGAAAATAGGAAGTTTCCATGGAAGTGGGTAGCCGCAGTGAGGTTTGATATTAAGATTGCTAAAAGCAGTGAAGAATTTATATCAGTTCAACTATTGTTTGATATAATTGGCATCAACTGGCCATAAGGACAAATAACCTTTTGCGTCTAGTTTATTTCCGGCAGATGCCTGTGGTTTCTACCTGTCTGGCACACAAGTTCTTATGATTACAGTGGCCTCTTTCTCTTCCAATCAATGCTAAAGGCAACAAAAATGAGAACCAGTCATTTTATAAACTCTGATCTCTGAAAATGTTCTTTTCATAGATAGCAAAGTTCCTCAAGCCAGTGATGTATGGTTAGGTACTATGGCAACTTATAATTGTGGCTATGTGCCATAGTGGGCTTTGATGTCAGACCGATCTTCCTGGGTTTGACTTTACACAAGTTACGTAGCCTGTAACTTTGCCTTATTTTCATCATCTGTAAAGTGGAGATAATCAACTCATTCTTTCAGGCCATTGGTAGATGTCAGTCATACGCTATGATATTTGTTAATAGCCTGGTGCATGTGGATTTCAACTGTTATCATGCTCAAAAATAGCACTAATAATGATTTCATTACATGCCCAAATAGACAGTGCATTAGAAAGAGGAAGACCAAGGTTCAAATAATAACAGTTTGATTTTTATAGAACATTAAACCCTCAAAATGCTTGTTAAATACACAGATTTACACACATATAGTGTCATTATTATCTTTTTACAGTAATTCTGAGGTAATCAGGGCAGATTTTCCAACATTTTATGTCCTGAGTATTTAATGTTTGTTAAGGCTGTGTAGCCAATTAGTGGAGCTAGAACTTGGACCCTGGTTTTCTAACTTCAAAATGATGATTTTTTTTTCCCCTTAGCCATTCATTACACCATTACTGGTTAGTTGCTTTTTCTTCTCTAGGCTTCCTTGTTTTCTCTCCTAAAATGAGGGATTTGGAGAAGATGCTGTCTGGGGCTCAGTGTTCTAGAGTAGTGCCATGGAAGATACCATGACAGGCTGAGAATGGAGCTCCACTCTTTGTTAGAGCATTGTGAAGCCCAGACATCTGGTAGCCTCCCCAGACTCTGTGAGAATCACAACGGAGACCTGCTCTATCTAGGGTTCAGACTCAGGATGGCTCCTTTCTGTCCTCAGAAATGTGATTCTGCTGCCTTCCTCTGCCCAGCAAACCAATCTCCCTCATCCCCCTCAGGATCCAGGTTTGAGGATGGGACGAAAAACTAGACAACTGGGTTAGGTACATGGACGTTTATTGTTTGGGGAATAAAAATAGAGCCTTTTTGTGTGTGTGTGTATGAAAAAATGCATGCTGTGTATCATCATTAATCACCGTGATATTCTACAATGAAATACAGGAATAGAATATTTGGCTTTCATTTGCATTTAAGCATTATGAGTGCACATTTTTTCTGATTTCTTCTTTTGAACTTTTAGTGCACACAAGAGAAGCTTAACTCAATGAAATGTAGGAGTTCTTTCAAATTTAGAAATGATGGAAACTGAAAAGTAGTAATATACACTAAGTAGTAATTTTTGCAAGATTAGACTTCAGTTTTTAGATTACAGAGTGAGACAATGGTGGCAAGAGGGGATTAAATGGACAGAGTCTATAGTAAAACAAAGTCTGGCTTTGAAAGCAATGTTGGATTGGAAATCTAACATAATCTGGCTTTGAGTTCAGGTTGGGTTGGAATCCTAGATGCTGCTTGCTTAGCCTGTCCAGACTTCCTTTTTTCATCTGTTAAATGTTAATAAACATGTCCTATCTGTCTATCTATCTATCTATCTATCTATCTATCTATCTATCATCTCTATCTCTTCTCTATTATTGAGTATAAAGTAAGATAAAATAGTATATTCAGCCCTAGTCACGTAACAGTGGCACCTAAAAGGCATTTAGTAAATAATCATTCCTTCGTTTTTACTCAACACTGTAGTTCACCCAGAGCCTCATCCATTTGATGAAACTCCAAGAGGGAGGGTATATTGAGTAGACAATATACCGGCTGGTCTAAGAGGATGTGCCCCACTTTGGCATACTGTTGGGATGGTAAAGAATAGGAAATGAATGTGAAATTTACCTTAAAATATCTGGAAATCTTTGGTGTGATGAAGGGATCAGACCACTGATAATTAATGGCGCCTAGATCATGAGAATCATCTGGATAACTTGCTAAGGAAACAGTTATCTAGGGACTTTTCACTGAAGTCTAACATTCACTGTATCAGAATTTTCAGTACTGAAGCAGTATTTTGTAACGGTTCAGGAGGCTTTTTATATAGATTCAAATTCTGCTCCATCTGTATAATCCTGGGCAAGTTATTTAACTTCTGTAAATTTCTTGTGTAAAATGAGGATATATATATATAATACATAACTCATTGGGTTGTTGTGAGAGCTAAGTAATTTAATACATAGGAAGTACTAAACCAGTGACTGGTACAAGTGACCACACAGCAGTGTTTCACTTAGAGTATTGGGCGTTCTTTAAAACACTCCACAGGACTTTGTATGATTTATATTTTGTTTCTTTTCTGATGAGATGTCCTGGGTATCTATGTGGCTAATTCCTCCTTCTGCTTGCAGTCTTTGCTTAATGTCTTCCCAATGAGCCCACTGTGATTCTCATAAAACTGCCCCTATCCCTGGCCCCACCCCCACCATTCCTCATCTCTCTTAAATGACTCTACTTTTCTGATTTTTATAATAATCATCACCTTACAAGCATCCACATAGCTTACTTTGTCTTTTGCTTATTTTTAATTTCACCTCTACTAGAATCTAAAATCTACAGGATAGGAACACTTGTTCTGCTTACTGTTGTATCCCAGGTGCCTAGAATAGTACTGGTAAATGGTGGACTCCCAATAATGAGTCAGTGGTGAATAAATAAATGTATTCATAGGTATTAGCATGATTATTAGTCCCCAAGATGTAAAAATAAATCCTTGGAAATGGATAAGCAAGCTAATTGTATATGTAATAGTGAAATGAAATTTGACATACCGGGTCTGGCAATTAAGTTCATGAACTGGCAGCCATGTGCTTATGTTGGCAGCACCAGACAGACAACTCAGTAAGGTTTCATAACCTTGATATATCAGCATCTCACAGCTGTGTTCCTGTTGACATGTGATGGTGTCTTGCTGAGTGTCATTTATTATTGTTGTGTATTTTTATGTGCTACCATGAGACTATTGGAGCTTGAATTGGAAGCACTCAACAAACATTACATTTCTTGTTAAACTGGCAAAATTGGAAGTGAAATCAGGGAAAAGTTAGTCCAACTTTATGGGAATATTGCCATGAAGAAAACAGCAGTATACAAATAGATTAAATGTTTTTCTGAGGGGACAGAAAGCATCACCAAGGAAGAGAGGTTAGGGTAGCCATTAATAAGCAACACTGAAAAAAACTTTGTAAAGAGTTAATCAAATTTGGCATGAAAATTGTCAGCTGACTGTGAGAAGCATAGCAGATCAAGTAAACATCAACATAGAAACAGAAAAATCTTACCTGAAAAATTTGGCATGGGACACGTGTGGGTCTTGCATCATGGCAATACAGCAGCTCACACAGCACTGTCTATGAGGGAGTTTATAGCCATTAAATCAATAACTATAATGAAACACTGTCCCTACACACTGATTTGTCCCCCAATTACTTTTTTCTTTACCTAAAGGTAAAGTAAATAATGAAAGGATGACATTTTGATGACATTCAATACATCAAGGGTAACATAATGACAGCTCTGATGGCCATATCAGAAAGAGTTTAAAAATTGCATTGAAGGGTGGACTAGACCCTGGCATCGTGCATAGCTTCCCAAGGGGAGCACTTTAAGGTGGCCTTAGTGGTATTCATTACAAAGTATGTAGCACTTTTTCTAGGATGAGTTCACTAACTTAATTGTCAGACCCTGTATATATTCATATACACACCTATATGTACTTATACACATATGTGCATTCATATAGGTATATGTGTGTATATATGTAATGTTGACTATTTTTATATTTTGCATATTTAAATAATATATAAGTATACATGTATATGTATAAAGGTATGTGTATATATGAGTATGTATTAATATATACTGAAGTCACATTTGACTTCTATAATTACAAGAAATGCTCAAACATGACTTGTTATTCATCTTTTGTTATTGTCTATACTGAGTATTACAATTTTAATACAGTTTATTTCTTTCTGAAAACGTGTATGCATTTTTTGGCAACCTCTATATATACGTATGTGTGTGTGTGTGTGGCATATATTTAAGAGTTGTGCAAAACTGCTTTGGAAAGCAGACATGTTAAAATGATCTCTTTTTGGTATGATGCTATAGTTACAGTTTGAGAACAAGACAAAAATGTGAATATGTGAGTAAACAGAAGAAATGTAAGTTATTTCCGAAAAGGAAATGAAGGACAGGGATTAAACAGTAACATTGGAGGGATGTGGAAGAAGGATTTTTTTTTTATTAAGTCAAATACACATAGATCATGAATACATTTATGCATATGGATGTACAATGTGTTGATTTTTTTATATATACAATCTGACATGGTTACATTAAACCAATCAACATAGCTTTCACCTCATTTACTTAATTATTGTGTTAAGACATTTATGTTCTACATTTGACAGATTTGACTTGTACCCTTGCAGTATGCTCCATAGGTGTGGTCCCGCCTTTTACCCTCCCTCTATCAAACCTCCCCCCTCCTCTCCCTTCCCACTCCATTTCTCTTCTTCATCCTGGGCTATAGTTGTGTTCTATCTTTCATAACAAAGTGTGAGTGAATATAAGTAGGTTTCATAGAAGTACTGAGTACATTGGATAATTTTTCCTCCATTCTTGAGATACTTTACTCAGGAGAATAGTTTTAAATAGCATAGTTCAGAACATCTCTGAGAAGGTAACATTTGAACCAAGAAAAAAGCCTGAGGAGTCAGGACAGGCCCAAGTTCATGAGTGAGGTGGCGTGGCCTGATGAGAGGGACAGGGCAGGAAATGGGGTTTTAAGATAGGCGGGGCTCCATCAGACTGGCCTTGCAGGCCGCAGTGAGGAGTTTGGATTTTATGCAAAGTGTAATGGGAAGTCACTGAAAGACTGAAGCAGGGTGATGACCAGGTTGATGCCTGAGACAGACCGAAGGTAATGGAGGAACTTATTTATAAGATGAGGAGACAAACTGCTCTGATCTCACATGGGCTGCGATGAACAGATGAAAAAGACAATTCTGTTTCATTGATGTGTCATTCACAGCCTCTCCTTCCCATTAGAAAGTCTCAAAGGGGAAAAATAACAGCAAAAATAGGCAAAACCAAATGCCTTTGCTTTTTCTCCAGCGATGCCATTCTTATTTCCAAATGCATTAAGTAATGGATGGAAATGTATGCACTGCTGCTCAGTTCAATTCGGCTGGAAATTTTACAGTTCTTGTGTAGGTGTTTTATGTAATCAATTCCCCAAAACATTGAACCTAGAGCTATTTCTTCGTCGAGCTGCAGCTACCCGTTTCTGTACTGCAGAGTGAGAATGTGAAAGGTGAACTTAATTCCATATAAGTTCAATGTGTTCTTTCTGGCACTACAAGTTTAAATGGTACCTCACCATTCAAGAAGCATCTCACAGGCTGATTCCTCTATGACATTTTTACTCACACGTATAATTTCATACATGCCTCTTAATAATCTGAGTTTAAAATAGTTTGATAATATATGTTAGACTTTATTTCAAGAGTTTCATGAATATTCACTTTCTGAAGCCTCAGAATAGCCCTATGAGACAGGTGCAATTATAATCACCATTTTACAGATGAGGAAACTAAGGCATGAGGTCACAGGGTTAGTGATATGTTTAATATTTGAATTTAAACAAGCCTAACCATTATGCAATCCTGCAAACCTGTGTATTTATTCATTTCTATTTGTCCCACTTACTTCATGGTGGCTTATTTGAAGGAATCGTTCAATAAGTGTATTGAATCAGTGAATGAATACATGACCTAATCTTTCAGCCTTTATCATGTCACTGGCGTATAGTGGTAAAAACATGCATTTTAGAGTGAGACATCCTGGGCGGGCTATTGCTACTCATTACCTCTGGGATATGGTAAAATTCCTTAACACCTCTAAACTTGTTTCCTCATCTGTGTTATTGACACAGGGATAGGGCTGCTGTGAGGGTTAAATGAAGTATGCATGTAAAGTACTCAGCACGGTGCCTAGAGCATAATTAGTGCTCAGTTCATTTCAGCTGTTTTTATTATTTCTTGTACTGAAATAACCTCTCCCAACATGCTTATATGTATGTACCAGGAGGTTTTTTCAGTTGTGCTTGTTTTATTAACTTCCCTTAAAAAAAAAAATCAAAGCCAAAAATTTAATCATATAAGCAGTGATATGAATTTTGTTCCAGGCCCATTCTGGCACCTGGCCCTCAGCAGAGCATGTACTGGAGCTTCTGAAAGGCTCTCTTGTAAGAAGAAGGGCCAGTCCTGGGGAATGACGTGGGAGCAAAAGGTGCTACGTGACCACCCTGTGTCTTTCCTCCAGCATCTGCCAGGCAGCACTTCCAGGCCTGCCCATCCACCTTGTCAGGCTGGGTCTGCCTGGCTGGAAACTCATTTTGTATTCCAGTGATGGCCCCAGAGCATTCCGGGTGTCAAGGGAAAAGCAGCAGAAGGCTGAAATTTTGCCCTAGGTAACACTTAATGAGGTTAATTTACAGAGCTTGCTGGAAGTTGAAGACCTTACGTTGATCTGGGGCTTCTTTTGTGCCAAGAGCTGTGCTGACTGTTTACTTTCATTATCCCATTCCATCTCTGCTGCACCCCTGTGCAAATGTTAAATGTTGGTTGATAATTTGTAATTAAGAAGTAAAAATGGAAAGTGCCACAGTTGCCTCCATGCATGTATCGGGGACGGTGATGATGACTATTTCTTGTGTTTTGCCACATTTTTCTTCAAAAGCAAATTGTTGAGGGTTATAGCACCTTTGAGGTCTCCAGGGACCTCGCCTGCAGAAAAGACAGGTTTGGCAGGGAAATGAGGCACAGGTTGTGTGAGGAAGGCGAGGAGCTTCATTTCAGTGGACAGTTTCTTTTGCCCTGGAAGAAGCTTGTAATAATGACTTAGGTTCTATTCTGCCAGTTGCCTTTATTTGCTTCTCTGCAAAAATACAATACAATGCTTATTTACAATGACTTTTTTTTAGTTATGTGATTTTTAAAAGTGTAACTTTCATCTTCTCATATCTTCTAAGTAGGGTTCAGGTATTTCAATGAACCTGACAAAGTGCGAAAGTTTGATGGTTTTCTAGGAGGAAAGGTCTACACACACACACACACTCACACACATACTCATATACACACACGAGAACACTGCCTGACTCATAGCTGGCACTCTGTATATTTGTGGAATGAACGTATAAAAAACTTACACCCTATTACTTTTCTTTCTCTCTGAGAACAGCTTCAGGATTTTTACAAATGGTAAAATTTCAATATGTACCTTTCATTTTAAAATTTTGCTTTATTTTATTTTATTTTTTTAATTTCTTTGTGACAGAATCACACTCTCTTGCCCTGGGTAAAGTGCCTGGAATAGCTCACAGCAACTTCAAACTGCTGGGCTGAAGCAATTCTCTGGCCTCAGCCCCCTGAGTAGCTCAGACTACAGGCACCTGTCACCACACCTGGCTATTTTTTCTATTTTTAGTTGAGGCAGGGTCCTACTCTTGCTCAGGTTGGTCTTGAACTCCTGAGCTCAAGCGATCCACCTGCACCAGCCTCCCAGAGTGCTAGGATGGCCTCTAGACTTTTACTTTAAAAACAATTTCATGAAAGAGATTATTCTAAAATGTGGGCATTACTTAATTTTGGCTATACAGGACAGTTTATTGGAGTGGACTATAATTCCTTTGAAATTTATTGAGGTGAGATCATTTTCTCTCTATACTAAATGGCCCTAGACTGTTGTACTTTTAAATGCGTGTCATCTGATTTTCATAAATTCTCTGTCCTTTCTCCCTCTTACTGTCTGCTAGTCCTTACTGCCTTCAACGCATCTTGCTTTAGCCGTTTCCCCATACAATTAGCAGTTTCTGCTTTCCTGTGGACTAAGGAGCTGAGTAATGGATCTGTAGGAACGATGTGTATGATAAGAACACACAGCGCTGAATGCAGACTAGAGACTCTTCTCTAAGGGAGGGGAGTAAAAAGGCAGGCCAAGCACAGAAATGGTCTTCACGTGAGTGAGCCGGTCTTACACGCAGTGGCACAGGAGTCCAGTCACCCGTGTTAGTAACGGGAGTCATGGCAGAGATATTCATTTACTCATTTGAACAGTAAGCATTTTTTGTGAACCTTCTGTAAGCAAGACACTGGTGAGATACAGAGATTAAAAACACACAAACACAGCCACTGAAGAGTACAAATGTATGGACTACTATGAGAGATGAGATACACATCACACCTATAATCGCAGCACCCTGGGAGGCCAAGGCAGGTGGATTGCTTGAGCTCAGAAGTTCAAGACCAGCCTAAACAAGAGCAAGACCCCATCTCTATTAAAAATAGAAAAACTAGTCAGGCATGGTGGTGGGCACCTGTAGTCCCAGCTACTCAGGAGGCTGAGGCAAGAGGTTTGCTTTAGCCCAAGAGTTAGATTAATGTGAGTTATGATGCTATGGTACTCAACCCATGGTAACAGAGTGAAACTCTGTTTAAAAGAAAAAAAAAGCATAAGCTATGCATAGGAATTTATAATAAAACTTATATTTCAAATAGTGTAAGAGTATAGAACATAACTTTAAGAAGATGTATAAAAAATTTTAGCATTTAAAAAAAGAGACGGCTGTGTAACTTAGGAAGAGATTTGTGAGAAAGTTGTATTTAAAATGCATCTTGAACTGAGGGACAGGTTTTGCACATATGGAGATTGGTGAGGAAGGGTGGTATATGAATCAGGGTCGGACCAGGGGAGCAGAAATGATAGGAATGAATGATATGGAATATGGGATTTATTAGAGAGAGCCATAAAGTGGGAGAAGCTAGCACTTAAAGGACTAGAAGGGGACAGTTGGGAGCTCAGAGAAGAGTGACTAACCGTGAACTCTGAGAAGGACCTGATGACAGTCTGCGGAAAGCTGTTGCCTCTGCCTGTGCTGGGCAGGCAGTCAGAAAGAACAGCTGGATGTGAAGGGGAAGAGGGTGGTCTGGAAGCTGTGAGGACAGATTGCAGCCCTTCCCTGTCTCTCGCTATATTTAAACCTGATGATGTGGATCACCTGCCCAGGAGGCTGGTGCGCTCAGCCATGGAGCTCCACATCTCTCTGCCTGGCCTCAGCATTGGAGAAGTTGAACTGGCAGATATGGCAGGAGTTGAAGGAGCAGTGGCCATGGCCGCCCTCCCCCAGCAGTGAGCCAGGGATCAGCAACAGTGAACTGTAGTCGTGCCCCCAGGCCCCGGCACCCTCAGGATCTCTCTATGGGCAGAAAGTAAGAAATTCTGGGAAACTTAATTCCTGTGTAACTAAGCTGGCACAGTTAAAAACCACAGCGACCTCAGATGAAGGGAACAGGATTAAAACACAGTGAAGGGAGGGAAAAGGCACTTTCCTTGGGGAGACACCAGTTTGCCTGGGGGATAGTATATGAGCACAGGAATCCCTGAGGATGGGACTTAAACATACAAGCAGGGACTGTATTGTTGAAGACCTGAAGAGACTTTGAATATTCCTGAATAAGGGAGAGACATTGTCACGGTCATGTTTCACACAGGTCAGGCATTGGAGATCAGAGCCCTGGAGCTCAGCAGGGAAGGAAGTGGGCAATTAATGAAGACTCTTTTATAATAATCCAGGATAGAAGCTTGCATTTCCAGAACCCCCTTTTGTTCTCACAAGGGAGAATAGAGTCATCGTAAGTATTGCCAACTATGATGTTCTTGTAGTGTGCCTAGATGACTCTGCTTTTAAACTTTTCTATGATTCTGCTTCTTCTATGTGAAGAACGAGGAAAAGTAACTATGTAATTGGAACTTAAATATAACTGGCTATGCAACCACATCAGTATCCTTTTGAGAGATCTCGTAAAAACAAAGTTACTTATTTTACTTAGTAAACTAAGGCTTGTTGGCTTTACTGAGTGGTAATAGAAGGAATCCCCTTATTTGGGTCCAGGAGCCCAACAGTTGACAAACTTCTTAAATCTTCATCATCTTATTCAATCTGAAAACAGGGATTCAGGGTCTGAATTATTATATGAGAATTGATAAGAGAAAACTGAAGCTCAGAGATTGTGACAGTCACCAAGTGGCCACTTAGCCCTTGATGGTTCGAGAGAGAGTTCCCTGGAGTTCTGCGTCTTAAATGGGACCCTTTCCGTCAGGCATCACCCTGTTTCCCTTTACCGGCCCTTGCTTGATCATCATGAGGCTTGTCTTTGATCACGCTGTGTTCTCGTTCTAAGTCTATCCATCATTTTTTACTGTATCACTTTTAATATCATTTTGCGCCCAGAGAGCAGGTTCCTTTCGACTCAGATGTTAAAGTTCCAGCTGTTTTGATCCCTCACCTCCCTGAAGTATTTTTACGGCTTTTTTATTAAAGCACAGAACACCCAACGCAGGGTAAAAAAACATACCTAAGGAAGGTACTTTAATTTCCTCAAGAAATCTACACATTTGAGTTAGGTCATTCCATAAGTCAGCACTGGCAGCACTTCCTAGCACACACTCCTGCATGTTTAAAAACCGACCATATCTCCTGCTTGTCAAGACACTGCTGAACTCATCTCCTTGACTTATTGAAAGCACACACTTACACCAAGGGCTGCACTGCCTGACATTTCCACAGCTAACGGCAGGTGAATAGAAAACCTTGTACCCACCACTCAATGTACCCTTACGGTATTTCGTCTACCTACTAGGATCCTTAGGGCCTATCAAATTGGGGTGGCTACCCGGTTGTTTCTGTGGGGAGTCTAGGATGTTTTTAGTTAATGATGTAGAGACATGGACTTGGGGTAACAGGAGGAGGCATATAGAAACTGAGTTTTCTTAGCTGTCATTAGATGTAGTAGAGTACCTGTGATGTTCTCAAAGGACGCTAGATTGCTGGGTCGAAAAAACTAACCGTGGCTTTGCAAAAAGGCCACCGAGGAATGTGCCCTGTTAAAGAGTCAGCCAAACCACTCTAAAACTATCAGTACAAATTCTAGCGCGGGACCCTTTCAAGTGTCATATGCTACTTCTCTCGTGTTGGTTCCATACATGAGTTGGCCTTTTTCCTTACTAGATGTGTGGGTTTTCTATTTCCTTGTTTTTGCTACAGGATGCAGGGAAAACATTGGGAGAATCAAAATCCAGACCGTAAATAATAAAGATAAAAAGAATCATAACAACTAACGACTTAGAATGAGTACCAGGCGCTTTATAAAATTATCTCACATAATCATCTTACCTAATTCCATGAGGTACATTATTGACACTGTTGCCCATAAACATGGTTACATGGCGGCACAGCTACAGAGAAGGGTTTGAGCCCACGTCTGTGTGATTCTAAAACTCGTGATGAATGCCATTGCCCTGGTTCAGTGCTCAAGTTTGTCCTGTATCCCACAGTCCCAATCCACTTTGTGTACATGTCTATTTGAGCTTCTTGTAACAGGTGTTTAGCTACTGTGCTAATTTTCTGACAATTCCCTAGAAATCCCGCTTGGACTGAGGCAGCCCCACTGGTCATTTAAGTTTCTGGCTTGTTAACTGCTTCCTTTTCTCCTTTTTCAATTTCCTTTCAGGCTCAGACAGCACACAAGGTGCCTGAATCAAGTGAGAGAGTTCTTTATGTTTTAATGACATTTTCATTTCCTCTGTCTTTCTCACATGGCGGGGAGGAGAGGGCAGTGAGTGAACAAGTGCTCTGCAGAAGCCCTAGCCTCTTGTTTTTGAAAGTGAAATCCATGAAGAGATGGAAATGCTGCCTTAAGATACTGGGGCCTTGGTATTAAATGCCGGTAGGTGTGTGGAAGAGGCCAGCACGGTCCCAGAGACCTTAACTAGGACAAGCTGATCGACACTACAGGGAATGGGGTCTGGCTCAACAGAATAAGACATTCATTACAATGAGGGCCATATGAAGTCTAACTTGGTAATGAGTTCACCATCACTAGGGGTATTTAAAGACAGCCTAGACGTCTACTTGGCAAGGAGGTTACAGGGAGATTTGAATATTGGAAAAAGGAGTTTGAATCAAAATGATATTTAAGGGCCTTTCCGGCCTTGAGGTTCTGTCTTGAATTCACTTAGAAACTTTATATTGGGAATAAAGGTTTCCCCTTGTTATAATTAACACCAACTAGTGATGTCGCCTCCTCCCTCCCCCCGTGCTTCCCCTGTCTGAACAACTACTCGATTTAAGAAGGGGACTCAGGCTGAGGAAGGATGTGGTTCCTTCCCACTTGGCAGCGCTCCGTGTCAGAATGAGAGACTTGTGTCTGGGCCTGGCACAGTTCCGTCGGGCCCTCTTATCAGCCCGGTGGTGTCTGTGACCGGAGCACGTGGGAGGTGCACATCCGTGCAGAGGAGCCTCCCACTGGCTGCAGGCTCGCCTGTATTTTAAAAAATTCCTAATGAATGCCGTCTCGCTTAGGGCAAACCTCTGGGAGGAATGAGGACACACCCTGAAACAAGTCTGTGTGGGACCAGACAAGCACCCCTGAAAAACACTCCCCGCGGTTGGCAGCATGTGAGAAAGCCTCTTTGAGAGCGGTTTTGTCCCTGCCATTTCAAAGGAAAGCCGCTTGCAGGCTAGGAGGTGGGCAGGGAAAAACTCCCTTTTTTTTTTCTTTTTTTGCCTATTTTTTTTCTCTCTGTCCTTCTTTCTTTCATTTTCTTTCTCTTTTTTTCTTTGTCTTTCTCTTTCCTTACCACGAATCTGAAAGCTCTGCTATTAAAAACTAATAATCTTTGATTGAACGTCAGCATTGAGACAGTTCCTTGGCTCCTTAGGGAAAGAGTGTTGCAGTGATAGGAAGAGTCTAGCCACAGATTAATTAGTAGCTTAGATTCAAAAGAATAGAAACAGAAATACAAAAACTGGAGGTGGGGCCTAAGGAACAGTGCTGCAACTAACAGTGGACGCTGCTTTCCGATTAAATAAGGTAATCTTTCCCCTCGGGATGCACAGAGACCTTAATAATCTCCAACCCAGTTTATTTTTTTATTTTTTTAACAAAATGTTACAGCTCAATATGTTTTGCTCAAATCTATCATGTTCGGATGTGTCAAACTATGAAGTCTCATTTTTTACAGGGAAGCTTTAGGAATTCATAGATATCTTAAGTCAGAGCACAGTCCAGTTATTCCCAGGACATAAAGATGTTAAAAACTTTCTAGCTACCAGGACTCCTTAGGGATCTGATCCAACACTGCCTTGCAGGAAGCTGGGCCAAGGGTCCCGTGCACACCGTAAATCTCCACAAAGTCATGGGAAGAAAACAGCAACTCCAGTTCCCTTTTGCAGCCCGATCTTTGCTCTGGGCCCCAAGTAGCTGTCTTCTTTTGATATAGAACCGTTGCCTGTTCAGACATGACTCTTTCCCTGAATATAAATGGTGTGTTATTTTTAGGGGACAGTTATGTTTCTTCGTAGTTTTCAGAGTTAGAGGGACAGGTCTGAAGTAGGAATCCAACGCCTATCTTTTTATCACATTTTCACTAGCGAGTTACTGACCTTACGAAAATGCCCTCTCCTTCCTGGGCTCTTACTTTCCAAATAGTGTACCAAGTAACATTATTGACTTCCCAGATCCTTTCTGATTTTCTCGAGGTCATCTTGATAAGAGGATAGATAAAGGGTGAAAGAACTTGAAAAAAAAAAACAAAACCCAGCCAGGTACAGTGTGGAGTTTAGGAAAATGAGAGTCCTCTATTTTAAATGTCTCAGAAAGTCTTTGCTGCACCAAAGTTCAAAGACATGGAAAACTTAATCTGTATGGCATGGTGCATGGTGTAGGATTGCCCTTATTTGTCCAGTGTCTATGTGCAAAGGGATGACTAGAAACGTGAATCATAGCCATGAGGACGCTTGGAGATTATCATGCTCAATTTACTCATTTTATTAACAACCGGGAAGCCCTTGTTCAGAGTGACGCAGAGCCTTGAACTCAAGCCTTGTACTTCCTTGAGTGATGTGCTTCCAAACACATTGCCTATTCCATTTATCAGGGATTACAAGTGAAAGAATCAGTCTAGATTCTCGAAAGTTGACTGATTCAAAATAATACAATTTGATTACCAGAAAAAATAAGCAAGCAGGGAGATTTGCTCTGTTGTGCAGACCTATGACTTAGTTTTCCCATGATACGTATGTTGGACATAAGTTCCTTTGTGTGCAGCTCTATTCTTAACCAACACGTATTTTTCCCCCTTGAGTTTTAGAAGGTCTACTTTCACCAGCAAAACTATGCCTTATAATTCACTCTCAGTTCCCATTCCAGTGCCACCCATGTTCACATGTCCGATCACAGTATTTCTTAAGGTAAATTTTTAGTTTTCTGAAAATGTTCCGTGATGGGTACATTCTAGTTTATAGACTATTATGAAAAGTTAAGACTTGTGGTCTCCAATTACCAATTTTGTAATCATGGAATAGCTACTAACACAGTGCCCTGAAATCACATGTTCTGGGTCGTAACTTTGACAATTTCTAACAACCCATTGACCTTGGATTAATTGTGCTGTCTTTGTGCTTTTGTTCTTTTGTCTGTTAAGAGCTGTGGTTGGCCCAAAGTCTCTTTTGGGTCTCTTGTGCTTAAGGATCTCATAACTGTTTTGATAGGTTATCTTTCCTAAGTGTATTCCATCCTACACTGCTGTCGTAGAGCAAGTATCATGAGAAATTATACTTTCATTAATCATTCAGAGTCATGACTTTGAACATCAATTATTTTTCACTATGCATGACAATGTCCTCAGGGCTTATTGAAATATGAAAAACAATAACATTACATGGCCCTATCCCCATATTTCTGGCTTTTCTTTTTTTGGGGGGGAGGGTTGGTGTTTACTTTCTTTGTTAGCTTTTAGTAGCCCAACCCACTCACTGCCATCAACATGCCTACATCTAAAAACTTTTTGTCCTCATCCAAGCTTGCTACTTCTCTGCTTTGGCATAAGGACTCAGGTAATCAGGTTATTAGATTAAGGATCTGAGGATCTGCACTGTGGTAACATTGACGTAGCCCAGTTTCCATGTAGAGTTCTGGTTTGTGTAGTTGTTGGCTACTGGTATTTACTGGAGAATTGGCATTATCTTGTAATAGAGTTACCAACTGTTGAATTCTGCATCTGATTCTGTGGGTCTTACTTTCCTTTTCTTTTAGGTGTTAAGCTACTTGGCCAATATATCATTTGAAATTTTTACTGTGATCTTCTGGGTAGATGCTAGGGCCCTTACTGATTTTTAGTAATTTGTAAAGAAAATGACCAAAAGTCTAAGACTAGTATGAAAATAACATATTTTTATTTTTTTAATTTTTGGGTAAGACATTTAAGATTTACTCTTATTTTGAAATGTACCTTTGCATTGTGCACATGAATTAGGTGAGATTCCACCAAATGCCCTCTCTCCTCTCACCAATCTCCCTTCTCCCTTCCCTTCCCCTCTCCCTCCTCACTCCTCCCTCTTGCTAGACTATATTTGTGTTTTATCATTCCTATGAGTATGTAAGTGTTTATACGTTGGTTTCATAATAGTATTGAGTACATTAGATACTTTCCCCCCCCATTCTTGAGATATTTTACTAAGAAGAATGTCTTCTCACTCCATCTAGGTAAACATAAAAGATATAAATAAAATCTCCATCTTTTTATGGCTTCATAGTATTTTACAATATACATATACCACAATGTGTTAATCCACTCTTGGGTTGATGGGTGTTTGGGTTGCTTCCATGACTTGGCAATTATGAATTTGGCTTCAGTAAACATTCTGGTGCAAATGTCTTTGTGGTAAAATGATTTTTGTTCTTCTGGGTAGACGGAACAAGAACAAATTCCTATAATGGAATTGCAGGATTGAATTGAATGTCAACTTTTAGTTCTTTGAGGATTCTCCATACTTCCTTGATAAGCCTAACAAAAACACACACTGGGGAAAAGAATCCCCATTTAACCAATGATGCTGGCAGAACGGGTTAGCCACATGTAGAACAATGAAACTGGACCCATGTCTCTCACCACTAACTAAAATTGAATCTTGCTGGATAAAAGATTTAAATTTAAGACATGAAACTATAAAAATACTAGAAGAGAATGCAGGGAAAATGCTTGAAGATATTGGCCTGGGAAAATATTTTATGAGGTGAGGAAGACTCCCCCCTGGAAATTGCAGCAACATCAAAAATAAATAACTGGGATTTGATCAAGGTAAAAAGCTTCTGCACAACTAGGGGCACTACAACCAAAGTAAACAGACAGCCTTTGGAATGGGAGAAGATTGCATGTTGTAATTCTGTCAAAGGTCTGATAACTAGAAGCTACAGAGAACTCTAATTAATCAATAAGAAAATAGCAAACAACCTCATTTCTTTGTAGGCAAGAGACTAGAACAGAAACTTCTCTGAAAATGACAAATGGCCAAGAAACACATACAAAAATGTTCATCATCTTTAATCATTAGAGACATACAAATCAACACCACTTTGAGATATCACCTAACCCTCGTAAGATTAGCCCACATCACAAAGTCCCCAAACTGCAGATGCTGGTATGGATGTGGAGAAAAGGGAACACTTCAACACTGTTGGTGGGGTTGCAATCTAATGCAACCTTTAAGAAGACATATTTTTGAAAGTAATAAAATCCTATCAATAGGGACATGGTTATATATGCTTTGATATAGCTAGGCAGTAATAAATATATACAACTACAATGTGCCCATGAGAATTAAAAATTTAAACATTTAAAAAAGGAATGAAGGGCAGCCCCTGTGGCTCAAAGGAGTAGGGCACCGACCTCATATGCTGGAGGTGGTGGGTTCAAACCCAGTCCCCACCAAAAACTGCAAACAAAACAAAACAAAACAAAACACAAAGGAATGAAGTATAATTACATGAAATAATCTGAAAAAAATATGAATGATGTATTGCTCAATAAAAGAAGGAATTTTTAGCTACACATGTGGTTCAATTTTTGTAAAAAGAAAAATTAAAAAGTTAAATAGAAAAAAATGGAAAAATCTGCATCTAATAGTTATGGTGGCACCTGTGGCTCAAAGGGGTAGGGCGCCGGCCCCATATGCTGGAGGTGGTGGGTTCAAACCCAGCCCTGGTCAAAAACTGCAAAAAAAAAAAAAAAAAATCTGCATCTAATAGTTATGTATGATTATGTTAGGAGTGGGACTGGCTGAATGCTGAAAGGGGAGGAGAAGGGGACAAAATATTTTTACTTCTTACCTCAAATAGTTTTAAAAAGGGGATCATAGGCAGTTTTCCCCTAATAATATTATGAACATTTAAAAACATACAGTGAAGCTGAAACCATTACAGTGGATATCTGTGTAACAAAAACCACGTAGATTCTACTTTTAACACTATGGAAATAATTGCTTTATCACGTATGCATCCATTTATGTATCTGTGGGTGATTTTTATTGTTTTTAGAATTTTCAGGTTTTCACACATTTAAGGAATTAACCTGGAACCTCTTGCTTAAGTGAGACTCACAGCCTATCCCTAAGAGCCAGCATGCTGTATTTAAAGTTTCTGATGATTTACACAGATACAGAAAAAGTAACAAGCCCTGAGAGAGAATTTGTTAGATACCTTTACTTTAGATACCTCTTCTCTTCTTTTGTTTTATTATTAATAACATTGGTGAGGAGGCACTGAACTTGCCCGCTAGGATTTGGCAATTTGCTCCCGTTTCCTAGGCATCCTGGGGGTTCTCTCTGATCTCTGCCACCTTGCATTGACTTGGATCTATAGGCAGCTGTGCAAAACCTGCGCATTCTTAGAGCCTTGTTTGGTTCCCTTTTCCAGAGTATCACATGAGAAAACATTTCTGGAAATAATCAGCCTTAGACATTAAATGTAAGTGATTTGTGATTTTACAGAGACACTGCTTGACTTTAGGGTACTGTGCTAAGGACAGGCCATATTTTGTTCTGGTCTTCCGTAGTCTCATTTGAAGAAAGGTTTTTTTGTTTGAAGAGAAGTTTCATTTGCAGACAGGCAACTATGTTGGAGAATAATAATGAGTACTTAGTAATAAATATCAAAATGTAGAATATTAATAACTCTGGACCAGATCTAAATTCCAGGACCTTTATTCTGCATAATTCATTTCAGAAGTTGGAATTTGCCTATCTTATTGCAGATCTTATACTCTTCTCCCCCACAATATGGTCAGAGCCACATAGCACATAGGAAGATCGGCACAATTTCTTCCTGGCATGCACTTCTAGGCCTATTTCCTATGCTCCTTTCCCGTTCCTCTGTAGATTGTACTGTAGTCTTAGCAGATGTTTTGTTTTCCTCTAAATATTGCATGCTCTTTTCTGCTTTAAGGACTGTACTCAGTTATTCCCTTTTTGGAATTCTCCTTCTTTTTTCCCCTCATTTCCTCCTTAGTCCCAGTTCTCTCTGTGTGTTACTTCTGGTCATCACTGACCCACACAGACGCAAACACACCTGTTACCTCTGCTCCTCTCCCCGTCTAGCGATAGGGTCTTCCCTGTGGAACTTACCTAAACCCATCAACTAGAATGAATCAGCTCTGTCTTAGCATTTCCACGGCCCTTTATTTACTCTTTCTCATTTAAACCATTGCTTCTCAAAGTTCCATCTGTGGAACAGCAACATCAGCCCTCCGTGGGGATTAACCAGAAATGAAATCTTGATTTTTATCCTAAACGTATTGCGTGTGAATCTTCATTTTACTGTGTTTCCAGATCATCCTTATGCATTTTACTATCTGTGAAGCACCGCTGTGGAGCAGATACCCATCTTTGCCTTTGACAGAAGGTATCTTTTGCGTCAGAGGATGCTGATAAGCCCTGTCTTGTGATTGGACTCCTGTCTTCAGCTCGCACCTTGGCACATTTGGCTCTTCTGATTTTCCTTCCTGTTTGTAATAACAGGGATTAGTCTTTCTCATGTGTCTGTGTTGTAGGTTTTTGTTACCCAACATCTATTTTAGTGAAAATTATAAAGGTGATAGGTTTAGGAGGTGTTGCAATCAAGAAATGCTGTCCACAAAAACAGGAAAGAAAACACTTTTTTTTTTTATTATCAAAGAAACGTTAAACCAGAATGTGATGTGCATCACAGACAATGTACTAAGAGAGTGCAGAGACGGAGAGGAATCTCACTCTTTGATACGGCCAAGCAGCCCCTTACACCCATGTTTTTAAGAAAAGCGGTAACTTGTCCTCAAGGAAGCTCAGTAGCACCATTTGTCACATGCAGTTCATTCCAACTTTACCTGGTGATCATTTATGTTAGTTAATTGATTTTATGTAGAGCAAAAAGAAACTTCTCCTATCTTTATGACAGAAGGCAGGTTTGTAACTTAGAGCAAGGTGCCCATCAAAGTTGTGTTCCCACTCTTCTACAGACACTGGGAGATAGCTTCCTTGGTGTTTAGTTTTTAAAATGCTGTGGCTCATGCCTCTAATCCCAGCACGGTGGGAGGCTGAGGAGGGAGAATCGCTGGAGCTCAGGAGTTCGAGACTCGCCTTGGGGAGAGTGAAACCCCGACTCATGAAAAAAATGGAAAAACTCAGCTGGGCACCACGGTGAGTGTCTGTAATCCCAGAGGCTTCTGGAGGCTGAGGCAGCGGGATGCCCACAAGCCTCAGTCTGAGGTTGCAGTGAGCTACCAAGCCACTGCACTCTGCTCAGGGGCATAGGGTAGGACTCTGTCTCAACAACAACAACAACAACAAAAAGCTGGCCCCTGGGTCTTTGAAAAGGCATTCCCAGCTCTCCCTGTTTAGTCTTCAAAAGGATTTATGTACATTTTAAAAACTGGATAAACTACTTAACAGTTACAAGTTTTCTAAAGTAAATGCTCTGAGAAAAAGAAGGGGGATGGGGAATCTTTTACCTAACTTTTGACAAGGAGAATTATGCTACTTATTTGTAATTTGTATTTGTTTTTACAGAAGGTAGGCCACATTTCAGTATATCTTACTAAGTAGTTGAAAATTAAAGTCTTGTTTTCTTTCTGAATTTTCAGATTAACTAAAGGTTCACCGCTGGTTTGTTTTTAGCCTTCTATAACAAATTGTGCTTTTCCACCATTGAGTCCAATTTGGAAATGTATTAGTATTTTTTTAATTTATATTTTTATTGTGATAAAATATACCTATATCTCACCATTTTAACCATTTTTAAGTCTTCTTTTTTATGGCATTAAATACATTACATTGCTATGCAACTATTACCACGATCCATCTCCAGAACTTTTCATCTTTTCTAAGGGAAATTGTACCCTTTAAACACTAACTCCCCATTTTATCCTCTTCCCAGCCCCTGGCAGCCACCATCATTAGTATTTTAACTGACCTATTTAACACTGCCCATGAAATTTCAACATTCTGCTAATGAATGATAAAGAATTGTATTTGCCAGGATTTTTAAAACAGAACTGTTTTGTTTTCTGGAGAAACTGAAAAAACCAACTTTAAATCCTCTGAACATAGTGCCTCCATGTGTACAATTATAAATAATCCCAGGCTGTGAAGTTCCCTCAACACATCTCATTTGTGCCACCCCATTACTTTCAAAGTGATAAAGGAAGTGTTTTTAGTGAAATATTTTTGCATGTCATTCAATGATTTTACTAATGCAGGTTTGGCACGTTCCATGACCTTTGTTCCAGTGAAACTTTATTTTTCTTAATTCGTCTTTGGACACAGAAACTAAACATAGTGCATACTTCCTTCATATGTTTCAATAGAGAGCCTGCCATGGGCATTGTGGAGAATGACTGAAAGGAATCAGGGCAGACAATCTACTATAGCCAGAAAATCTTATTTCAAATCAAGCTCTGCTATTTGATTGCTGTGATACCTTGTTAGACACTTCAACTTTTTGCACCTAATTTTGTCATCTGTAAAACAGGAACGTTATATTCCTTTCTGAATAAGTTGTATGAATATCAAATAAAATGAGACCTGAAAAGAAGCACCGTGTAGACTGTCAAAGCATGAATTATTTCAGTTGAGTCAGGTACCTAGTATATAGTGGGAATTTGGAAAATGTTTGTTGAAGAAATGAACGGAAATTGTTCTCAGAGTTAATTTTCCTAGCACTGTCTCCTCTCTACATATACACTAACTAGATTGGCTTATCACCTCCCTTCTCCTGGCCTTCCTCTGACTCCTGGTCCTACCTTTTTGCTTCAGGTTTAAAAGTGCCAGAGCTGAAAGTTTGTGGAATGATCTAAAGGGGCTCAAGGAATTTCTATATCTTGTGACGAACTATTTCCTTCTAAATGAAATTGCTTCCTCAAAGCTTTTAGGGGGCTACAAAGGCTGTTGGAAACAGAGTTATCCAGTGGAACGTACACAGTTAGGATGAGGGAATTGTCTTTCTCTGCCCAGAATCACACACTCAGGGGATTTTACCCTGGACCAAAAAATAATGAGCTGCAATAATGTTGAATCAGAACTGTGAATCCAAATTAAACAATATTCAGGGTCCAATTCCAGGAGTCCCTCCTATGGACACTTGGCCACTGCGCAACTCTCTTGTTTGGTGGGTGCACATGATGTATGCAAATGTGTATTATAAAGCATAACCAAGGCGTATGCTGGCCAAGGCAGATGACAGTCCCAGGGTATTTTGTTGAATGTAAATTGTCTGACATAGAATGTTAGTGGGAAAACACCTCCCTCAACACGACTGGGAGAAAGAAATGAATGTTCAAAGACCAAAAGTGAGAAAGGCAAATGAAAGAGTAACAGTATTTTCCTGGACTGAGAAAAAAGCCTGTAGAATCACTCTACGCAGGAGACTGCAATCAATCGGTCAATAGTTCATTCCATTTTCTGTGTGCCAAGCTTCGTCCTGGGTCCTGGGAGACAAAAATGAATCAGAGGTAGACCCTGTCTGCAAGGGTTTCAAGAGAGAAGACTACACGCTTAATTGTAGTACATGAGAATAAATCACATTACCAGGGCTACAAGGGAAGCAGAGTGAAAGTTGCAGGAGGAGGGGAGAAATTACACCTGACAGAGGGAAGCAGGGAGGTTTCATGAAGGAACTGGTTTTGAAGACAGATCTTGAAGGCTGCGTGATATTTGTGCATGTGGAGAAAGGAATGAAGGACATTCCAGGTAAGAACAATTAGAAGGGAAGAAGGCACTGGAGTGATTTATAGAACTACCTGTATTTGTACCTGGAGCAGGTGTTCAGGTCATATGAGAAAAAGTGGTGTAGATAAGGATTGGAAAGAGGAGTTTGCTGTCAGATCCTGGAAGATCCTGAATGTCGTATGAAGGACATCAGGGAAGTGGCATTAGGGTATAACATGTGGGAAAATTGCTTTGGCCCTTGTCATCCATCAGTCTGCCTTTACAGGTGTTCCCATGGCACCCAAAACTTAACCTGAGGCCTTCATAGCTTTCTTGCTTGTGGTGTGGGAAATGTCTCTTCCTTTGGATTCAGAGAACAAGGTTTCAGCCTGTTTTGCTTGTATCACAAAAGGGAAAGAATATTTTTATGCAAAAACTATTGATTTTTAGGTCAGCCTAATGAATACACGCATTTTCTTCTTTTTTTTTTCAGAAACAGCAGGACAATTAACCCTTACAATGCCTTTTATTTTTCTAGCCTATATTAAGGTCACACAGGGGAAAGAAAGGGTCATTTACCAGGTCTTCTCAGATGTGCTGACTCCTTTTATAATTGGAAGAATAAAGGCTCCCCTCAGTTTTCTGCCTCTTTCTCTTCCCTGTCTTACTTTCTGATTTGGCAACAGCTTTTAAGTATCCAAAGTGCTATAAGAAGTAAAATTATAATCAACTCCAATTAGCTATACTGGTGGAGCATGGCATTATCATACTTAAAGCCACCAGCATGTCTTACACCTCATTTTAGCTAGTCATTATGCCTCTGGTCCTCCATCAGAATGGTTTAGCAAATTAGAAAAATTGACTTGAATTTTCCACTTTTTTCCCAGGTAAGAATTCATGACCCTTACTATAAAATCACCTCAACTAGGAGTACTATACCCCATGAGAGGATTTATATGAATTTCTCAAGCTTGGTCTACTGCTAGAGTGCTTCACACAGTCAAAACTCTTTCTTTCTTTTTTTTTTTTCTGAAAGAACTTCACTCAGCATTTTTAAACTGTGCCAAGGATCCTAATGCTTGGAGAAATTACTAAACAAGAATTACTGAAGTCAATTAGGTTTGAGGAACACTGTAAATTATTCCTAAGTAATTTCGTTTCACAGTGTGCATTAGCATTCTAAAAGGCCCTAGGAAGTCCTGCAGAAAAGATAACTTTTGAACCTGTTTTACCTAATATAATTAACCTAATGTTTCTCTAAAAAGAGAGGGGAACGAAAACATAGCTTCTCCAATATCACGCTGTAAAAGGCCAGGCTGGACAATACAGATCAATAGGTGACCTTGAGAGGGTCTGCTTTAATCTAAGAGCGAAATTAAAAATATTGAGACTTGCATGAAGCAGTCCTATTTATCAGAACTCTGTATTAAATTCATCTTCTGTTTGCCTATGAGGATCTGCTTGAAGATTTTCTGTTATAGCTCGGCGAGCCTTTAAAACCCTGTCTGTGTCGACAGAGCTGCTGCCTCTGATATTATTTTCCTGAATCTGAAAAAACACCAAAGGAGACTGAAATAATAAGACATTAATTTCTGCCTTGGAATGCCGATGTTGCTGACCCCGAGGGGTTATTTCAGAGTGAGATTAATTATGCAGATCTGCCACCCTGGGCTCTGGAGTTGAAGTGCCCTGTTGTAATTCACCGTAGGATCATTCATGTAGCCAGCATATTGATATGATTATTATTCCAGCGAGGTTTTATCCACTCCTAGACAATTACAGAACCACTTACCAGCATCTCTCATTGACTTCTTATTTAAAATTCCCAGGGCCACAGCAGGCACGCAGGTCCTGTTGTGGAGACAGCTACAGATCAATGGCATAAAACCATGGGGCTTTCTTTAGGACGTGAAAAATGCTAAAATTGTTTGCAAAGCAGAAGACAGACATTCCAACGCCAGCAGAAATGAGTGTTTCCAGGCCTTGGCTTATTATCTCTAACACAAACTTTTTTTTTGAGATAGAGTCTCACTCTGTTGCCCAGGCTGGAGTGCCCTGGTGTCTCTAAGATTCAAGTGAGCCTTTCAATCCTCCTGGCTCAGCCTCCAGAGTAGGTGGGACTAGAGGTGCCCTCTACTACACACAGCTAAGATTTCTATTTTCAGTATAGACAAGGTCTCGCTCTTGCTCAGGCTGGTCTCTTGAACTCAAGCAATCCTTTGGCCTTGGCCTCCCAGAGTGCTAGGATTAGCAGCGTGAGCCACTGTGGCCTGGCCTATCTAACACAAACCTTCAAAATCATGACAACAAGAGGAGAGAGGGAGCTCTGTGGAAAGATTATAAGATTACGTGTCAGGGTATTTGAGTTTGAGCACTGGCTTCCCACTTAGTAACTATGAAACTTTGGGGAAATCACTCTATGTCTGTAAAATGGCATTGATATTAAATGCCAGCCTCCTGGCAGTCTTGAGGATCTGGAGACCCTTGCTAGGCTGTGAGATTAGATGTATCTATGTGTGAAATCTTTAAAATATCTGCTAGGAAATGTACATATGTATGAATCCCTACAAGACTGTGAGGTTTAAATGTATATATGTGTGTGCAAAAAAAGAAAACTTTGTTAATGACAGTCTTTTGAGAATATTTTTTGTGCTAAAGGGGATGCCTTTGCTTGTCTGCATAGTCAATAGTGGAGCATACTTCTTATGGCTCCATTGCTTGATGGACTGCTTCTTAGTCAATAGTGGAGCATACTTCATATGGTTCCATTGCTTGATGATGCCCTATTAACTCCTATAATCACTGCTAGTGTTATCTAACACAGAATGCAGGAACTATGCATTGCTACAATTAGCAGGAGGCACAGAATAAAATTCCCATTCCTGATCTCTGTTCCCAGTCCGTGGTTTTAGAGATTTTATTTCTGCAAACTGAGATTCATCTACTTCACTTTTTTTTTTTTCAGTTTTTGGCCAGGGCTGGGTTTGAACCCGCCACCTCCAGCATATGGGCCGGCACCCTACTCCTTTGAGCCACAGGTGCTGCCCATGTACTTCACATTTTTCAATAAGTTTTTCTTTTTGTTCTTTGGTAACAAGTGTGGCTTGTTTTATTTTATTTTTGTCCTGTGTGCCTTTCTTCCCCATGCCTGGCTACACTTTAGGTTGTGTCTTCAGCTCTAATGTCAGCTGTAAGATGTCTTCCCACCTCCTCACTCCTGGGCCTAAGACCCTTTTCTCTCCCCACAATTCCTACTCTCCCCAACTCCATTAAAATGTGGGTAATTCCTTCCTCATGGCCTGTGGACAGGTTGCTTAGACTGATTTGTATAGTTAATAAGGGCGTGAGCAAACACAGCTGAACTGCTTTGTAAAGTTAAAGACAAAATGTCAGCAAATACCTTCTCCTTCATTTTATATACATGAACTCACGGCATCCCTTCAATAATCGTATGAAGCAGGAGTTATTTTTCTCCTCGTTTTGCAGCTGGGGAAAGTAAGGTACAATGATTAAGTAGCCTGCCCAATTGTCCATAGGTATGTTGGAGTTGTGGCAGAGCCAGGAGTTGAAATGTATAACGAAGAGAATAGACTTTTAACCCATGAGGTTATAATTGGCCGTAGACAAGTTGCAGATCCCTACTAGGTTGTGAATTCCTGGATGCTAACATCCGTGTCACTCTTAGCATTTAGCAAGAGGCTCCACATTGTAGGTATTCAGTGACTGTTAGTTAGCTTTGCACTGGGGGGATGAGGAACACCAAAAAGCCACCCTTGTTCTCTGTCAATATTTTTTTAGTATACGTCCTGCCCTCCTGCTCAATTGCTTGTCAAATAGTTTTAAAAGCTCATAGTAGGCACTGCTTGAGCACCTGTCTATGAGGGAGGCCCGCGTTCTTGTCTTGTAAGTAGCTGTATGGTGAGGATAAGGCATACTTGTTGAAATTAAAGTTAGTTGAGTCTCGTGCTTTATGGATCAGTAGATAATAGCACTATCAAAGGCCAGCTCCTTCTCATTCTGATGAAAGGAAAACTGCATAGTCTTACTTTGTTTGTAATAAAGTCACCAAATGTCAATGTGTATGAAAAGAACTGTGGCTAGAGTCCCCCGCCCCTTTCCTCAATCCAGTGTGATCTGGTGGACTGAGGTCACAGCCCAGACTCTGGGACTGGTGGGCGCACATTGCCATCTGTCAGGATGATCCTGGTGCCCAAAAATTAGTGAAAGAAGCCATAGAATTTTCTCCACAGGGACACAGACTCACACAGACCTCCTCAGTGTTAGCTCGTAAGGGGATTTGCTTTAACGCTTTCGATGCAGAGACATGATGTTTTCTTTAAGGCTCACTATTTGTTTTTGGCTTATTTGAGTTCCCGGGAAAATTTGGAATATTATCTTTGTGTTTCAGGGACAAGACATGGGGAGGGGAGGGGATGGACAAGCCGTTTAACTGGCTATTTCTTTCAGTAGTCTGAGAATACCTGAAGGCGGCAGGCACAACGGAAGCCTCTGGGCTTTCTCGCACTTGGCACAGTGTGGGCCTGGGAGACTGTAAGTCTTCTGTGAAAGTTCTAGTTTAACTCTTGACTTGAACTCTTCTTAAGAAGATTCTTTGTGGGAAATGAAGCACATGGATAGTGAAGTGTGTGGCCATAGTCAGTCAGATAGCTAGTTAACACCAGAGCAAGTCTAAGAACCAGGACCCACCCTGACCGTTTCGCTGTCAGGGAGAAGCTTCCTAAGGCTCTGGGCCCCTGAACGGGAGGGGAGCTGAGGCTCTAGTCAGCTGGAAGGGCCTGAGTAAGCCAATCTATTTCTGACAGAATTAAGGATGATACAGAGAAGTGATCCTTGAAAGGAAACTGTTCTGTGAGACCAAGGATGGCTTAGTTCAAATCTACTATCGGAAGACAAGTGCATCTGATAGGTACTCATGGTGGCCTCTGTTTAGACCAAGCATTTGGGGAGACTGTCTCCTCCTGGTGGCCTTTGGCCCTTTCAGAGAATGCAGGGTGCCTGTGAATTTCCGTGTACAATGCAAGTGTCAACACCTTATATTGGTACCATGCTTCATGATTTTGGAAGCATTTTCCGTGAACATTACCTAACATGATCCTTACAGCATCCTATGAGGTAAATCTTCACTATCCCTATTTTGTTGATAAGGATGCCAGGGACCACAGGGGTTAAGTAAGTGACCAGAAGCAAACTACAACAGAGGTCAACTGAGCCCTGGGGAAATGTTCTGTTTACCACCCAGAAGTTGCTGTGTATTCGTATGATTTCATTGTGTAAGAGAATGATTGGTCAATATATTGTAGACTACACCTACTGACCAAGGCTAAAAAGGAGGGTGACAAGACAAAAACCTAAATAGATCAGATCAGGGAGGAAATATCTCAGGGCTCTAAGAAAGGTGCAGATACCTGCCCAGAGGTTTTGGAAAAGGAATACTTTGTTTCCAGGCGGGGGTAAGATAAGAGAGAATCTAGAGCGGCTACAGAAAAAAGGTAAGGCTTGAGTGAGGCTGCGGGAAGGGTAAGATTCATTTCCTTTCAGTGGGAGCCAGTTTAGTCTCAAGTGGAGTTTTATAAAAGGGCTACATCTTACGGGTTGAGGATAGATTTGGGGATTCTGGCACACACTGTCTTTTCCCCGTATGGAACTTCTACTGTCCATACCAGTGTTACCATTGGGGCCCCAACAGGTATATTGTTAAAGAGGAGTTTGTAGTCAAATATGTGGCTATAACTTTGGTGTTAAACCAAGTTGAGCACAGTATTTCTTGGCAGACGGCCCTGAGCCTTTAAGGTGCCAGTATGTATTGTGAATCTCCAGGAGATACGTGGTACATTACTTTTCTTTTCTTTTTTCTTTAACTGTGTGATTTTATTTCTTTTTTTTTTTTTTTTTT